>NW_025942709.1:0-137385 GCF_000764305.2 Hyalella azteca
GCTCAACTTCTCCTCCACTCACACGTGACTTACCTATTTATAATACTGATAAATATATGTGAGATACGATTTCGGCTAATATCTAGGTGGACACAAATCTATCTAGTCGATTGTTCAATGTTCACAGGCACGGGTAACACTTAAAAGCTGAAGACGCTGAACACAGGCACACGTCCGTAATCGACCGCAGCTCGAACCGATCGACGTGCCGCTCCATGTGAACTCACTGAACTGTGTAGAGAAGTGCCTATAATCCGGATCCATCTAATAATGTTCACAGAACAAAATTTGATTGACTGAATTTATCTTTAAAACGGAAAAAAACAACCTATAATCGACAAAATATTAGCAATATTAGACAAGGGTGACGCGATATGTTCGATCAAGGATACTCTCACCTTATTAATAAAACATATACATAACTATGCCATGTTCAACCTTGCTTGTAAAACAATATAATAATATAATATTATAACTAAAATTAAATAAACCAGACTATTGTTGCAACCCATTAGTCTAAGTATCATTTCCATACGGTCATACCGTATGTCGGTATGTAAACATTCAGCCCCGCGTGTGGATGCTGTTACAGATCTCGAATCATACCTTTATTAAAGTGATAAAATCAATTTGCGCGAGCAGTAACCCCCCTCTACCCTTCCCAGAGAGGTAAAACAAAAGTCGTGTGAATAAATGACTTCAAATATATTACAACCGACATTTATTTTATATGTAAATTTAAGTTCTTATGTAGCCAAATACTAACTTGATTGCTTAGTTCAGCTGCCTCGGAGACGAAAACCATGACTCCATACTCGATAGCACCCGTTTCATATCATTACGAGGGCAAGCACGCTAGAGGGGAGTGAATAGTAGGCTACGAAGTAAAATGCTTACAGCCAATACGCCTCTGGTCCACTAGCCACAGCCGCTACTGATGCCTCTTCGGCATCACAGGCTGGTCTGGCCTAACCAACTGACGTTACCCTAGCTCTCGACCTAAATAAACCTTACCGGACCTTACCTCAATGGTAGCATAAATGAAGGAAACAATGACAATATGAGCGGGCTAGGTCATTTGTGCTCCTGCCTGCGAAGTTGAGCATACTCAAGTGGTGTGGACTGGGAGATATTAGTTTTAACTTTAAGCAAAGCGCCATTGGTCTAGCATAAGTTGTTCCTGTTTCTTTGACTGCAACCATTGAGCGTTGCTATTACATGCTGAGGCTGGACGTTGGCTTGATTAAATAGGGAGTTTTTTTGTTAAGTAGTTTTGAGATTTTTCTATTATTATTATTACTTTTATTTTATCAGCAATCGCTTTAATTTCGTCAGATTTGTCCGAAATGGTTTCAGAGGACACGTGACTAAGTTCTCGTATAAATAGGTTGAACGGCAATAAAAAAATGCAAAGAAAGGGTTGTAATGAAACACTGATACATTTCATATTAAATTGAAAAATTCAAGTTCACATCCTACGCATCCTACGCATCTCTACATCTTTAACCGCATCTCCGAGAATCGCCATTATGCCCCGTCTGCATCTCGTTCAAACTACGATTGCTTCAGTCACCATTGAGCCAGGAAGACGAGAGGTTGTGTGTCGCTCTATGAACGTAAGTACAAACATTTGGTGTTATAAAATCCGTGGGACAAATGTGGTACATGATGTGGACAGTAAAAGCTGTGTTCATTTTGTGCATCGTGCGCTACATGGGGTNCATGAACTGGTTGAGGCTGATGGGCCTAAAAGTAAGAAGAGGAAGAGATGTCTGTCTTGCTACAGCCAAATTGCCAATGCGGAAGGAACTAAAGTAGCCCGTTCAAAAACTCGCAAGATAAACACTTATTGCGACACTTGCGAAAATAAACCATATCTGTGCGTATCATGCTTCAATCTGAAGCATTCCATTTCGTCATAGAGCGCCTAAGAACTCAAGTTCAACGAAGAATGATTAATAATGTTTACTCGCAACACGCAAAATATATGCTTAGAATACATTATCGTCATCATTATCCTTTACTTATAACACCTAAAATGTGATTGAGGAGGTTAATATTGAAGTTTAATGAATTATTATAAATTTAAGGGTGTGCACCATATGTGGGTCACGATGCAGGTTGAGACAGACACGCGTGACCCACATATGGGTCACGATGCGGTTAAAGTGTTAACAAAAATCTCTAGTACGTGAAAAAAGTAATATGAACGCAATCGAAGTCCAAAATCTATCAGTTTAAATCATTAAAATCATCTAATTTTACCGGAAAGATGTTGCTCCTTTGCAGTTCCAATGCGTACGACAGTTGTAAACGACCGTAACTTGCGGCATACGTACGTCAGCGGCCGTACCGCCGCTATATTCCCGCGTCCGCTTTCACAGTGCTCTTTCGTCATGGCCGTATTTCCAGCGCTATAGTGATGTCTCGCGGCCAGTCTAACCGTAGAATTTATGATGACCGTACTTCGGAATAGTGTGTTCGTTTTCATAGTCGTTGATAATACTCCAAGCTCATTGCCGTACTGCGGTTGAATATGACAGTGACCGTACCGCTTCTTCTGATGAAAATTGTGACCGTATCGTATTGATGACCGTACCGATGATAATTCTTGGTGTTGAGCTCGAAAACTTCAATCTTCTGATGACGGGCGTTATAACCGTTGTACAACTCCTGGCCCTCTCGCGTTGTCGCACGGCTGAGTCGCAGCCGTACCGTTGATGTCGACCGTACTTTGTAGATTTTAGACGCGCTTACAGAAGTCCGCTGACTGCAGACCGTGCTTGCGTGACGGTCACTTCCTTTAAAAGCGGTTTCAGCGTTTATTAGGCCGTAGGCCTGTCGCCGATTCTTAACATCGCAGAACATTCACAGCATTTTGCGATTTTGAACTCGTAACTCTCTGCTCCAATTCTGTTGTGCTTAACCGCCCGGCCTCCTCGCCGATTCTGACCCAGAAACTGACGCGCAGAGCTGGGATCAAACCCGCACCTCTCTGCTCCCTTGGAACTCTGAACTTTACCCACTGGGCCACCCTGTGACTGTTGCGTTGGCTAATTTTACAATATAACAGCTTTTAGTTTGTTCTCTTCGTTTAGACGAAATCTAGAGATAATGCAATATTTCTTTCAAGAAGTCATTAGTTCCACCTGCCTAGCCACCAAGTGTGCTCCAATGTTATAACTATGTATGTTTCAATTAGCGGCAGCTACGTAAGGCCACCACACTCGCGCCTGCTATCATGCCACGTTGAGGTTCCTCGTCACCCCAAGCGAGACTACAGTCAGTACATACAAACAATTCATCAGAACAATGCTGGCATATGCCAGCCCCGCCTGGGTGCCCGCACCATCAAACACCAACATACAGAAACTCCGAACACGACAAAACAGAGCACACAGGTTAGTCACATGCTGCACACAAAGCACCTCCATCGAACACCACGCTAAAACAAAAATATTTCCCATAAAAGCACACCTCGACATGAGAGGAACACAGTTCATAGCTGTAGCCATAAACAACACAGAACACTCATGCCACTACCTGCGCGACCACGCACGTACATCCAGACAAATAATGCAAACCCCACATACGTAGATACTACACCAACATATTAAACACAGTACCCCCACTCCATGGGCAACACCAGCACAAGAAACACTTACACACAATTATGGCACAGAACGCTGGAGCCATGGCCGGCACCAACAAAGTCCTTGGACACCCACCATCTGGCATAAGCAGCACAGAAACCCAGTTCTCTAGATTGGAGAGAGTTCACCTAGCCAGGCTGCGTTGCGGCGGCCACCCTTCACTACAAACATACGCAAACAGAATAGGCCAAGCAGACTCAGACACCTGTCCATCCTGCCAGAGAGCTCCCCACACAATCACTAACATTCTCCTGGAATGTCCGCTCTGGCAGGATCTCAGACAATACCGTCACATAACCTCGGCCCTACAGCTCTGAAGCGACCCCCTGTCGGTGGTGTCGTACTTGCGCGAGGGGGGTCTCTTGTAAAAGTGAGTCCGGGGAGCCACAACTACAGTCCTGCATCGTCGAGTTACTTCGTCACACAGCTTCTACATGGTGTGAACAAAACCTCGCTGCAAGTCACATCGCTTCACTTGTTACTACTGACCTACCTCGAACAGTCACTCGTCAAACCTCTTGTGACAACTCCGTGGCCGACACCTCGCTGCCTCTTCGCCCACGTCTTGAGGACGATGGAGCAATGCCGATTGCCGGTCACGTATGCAGGTTTTACTTGACAGCAGACAATTATCTTCTCATTTTTAACCTACCAATTTTTATCATGCAGCCACTTTTTAATAACTGTTCCGAACTACTTTTAACTTAGACGACAATCATGTGAAGATTTTCAATACGAAGTTCAGGACGGTTTGCTTTAATCGAGACTTCGTTTTAATATCCCTCATTTTGACGTTCCAGTTAAACAGAGTCCTGCCCTACACGAGCGCCGCCGGGTATGAAGTTACTGACTTACTGAGGTAATTTCTTAAAACAAACAGTGCATACTGTCTTCACTGTTGATTATAACTAAAGCGTTCCATAACTAAACATTACAGCTTTACTGAAGAATGAGTACATATCCCTGCCGTTCACGTTGAAATGAATGAGTCGCCTGCCGAAGACCGCCACTGCCCTGGATGTAATTACATAACATAGTGATCCCGGCGCTGAAGTGCAGGCCTGATGTGGCCTGTCGCCGATTATTTTCCTTTTCGTGCCTTGTTCACAGAAGATCTAAAATCGTGTCATTTGACCGGATCTTTTAATGACTGACGATAGTTTAAAATAGCTGGCCCATCATGATTCCTGCCTTCCGGAACGTAGCCGTCAACACTTCTGGACAATCATATCTAGACCGTGCGTCGAACCAGCCCTCGGTCGAACGATTAATTTTGGAACAGAACTATGTTATCTGAAACCTAACCTCAGATGCGGTGAACGTAAAATTACGTAATTTAACGATGCCCGGAAGTCATGTTCGATCCGCGGCCTGGTGGTGCACGGCAGGTTTTATGCAAGGCCGGAGGAGGACAAAGCCGCCTAGTGGTTCACGGCTGATTGGTGGATGTCCGTAGAGATCCAAGGCGTTCGATTCAGGGCTTATTGGTGCACAAAATTGGTGGTGAACGGCTGCGCTCCCAAATGAATGTAAACAAAATTTCCCGCGTAGTCTGATTTGAAATAGTATGGTGGGGATGCGATTAGCACTAATTAACTGGAGTAAAATGGAAAGCAGTCCTTAAATCAACTTGCCTTGCCTCCAATAAAAAAAAAGTAACAATAATCTTCGACATTATTCATGTGAGAGAATTTTCAACTGAACTGCATTCCAGGTTCCGCATCAGCAGCTGCTATCTTTCCTAATTGATTGACTTTTGACAGCATCGACTTACTGACTAATGTAGAGCTGTTGCACGTGTTACCATGCCATAGCCAAATGCATATATAGTTGAATCACATTAATAATGAATTCCGACCAAATCATTTTCTAAAATATTATTGCGGCTGTAAAGCCTCGAAAAACATGCTATCATAAATGCAGAGATGAAGCTTGGAATAAGGTTTGCTTTTACAAACAAATGCTGGTAGGGCAAAGAATTAGCAGCCTCTAAATTCAGTGAAGGCGACGGGGTGAAGTCATGCCTAAATATTATTTAATAAATAGGTTTTTGAAGTTCATCTTATTCAAGTGCAATAATTGTTTATATTCCTACGAGATCTTGTCAATTTTTCTCAATGCACCGCTAGTGACGGGGAGCGTAAACATCCTCAGGAAGGGATGAGGGGCGGTTGTCACAGCAGACCGTACCAAACTTGATACTACAAAAGGCAAAGAGAGGAAGGGATGAGGGGCGGTTGGCACAGCAGACCGGCCAATAGAAATCTGACGGCACTTGATGTAGGACTTCCCTCAACACGGGACTGCATTGACGACGCTGCAACACACCACATCCGCTCAACGGCAGCCAGTGCCTTACTGACTCGAGTCAGTGGAGCGTCTTTCTTTTGTTTGTGCTGTTATTCCTTCCCATAGGAAAATTGCCTCCTTTTATAATCGGATCTTATATTAAAAAATTATAATTAAAGCGTGAGCAGCATAGGGAATTTAGAAAGTATTTAATCTTGGTATGTTCGAAGAGCCTGGGCATTGCTGTGCTCTCGACGTAGTAGACCATTTTCCTCAAATTAACTGTGTCTAACAATCTCCTCGGTGACCAGAAAATTCTCTTTAGGTGCATCTTTTTTCGACATTTTTTCAGCGCAGTGTTAGATTAAAATAACCTGGACTGTGTTATTCGCCCATTTTCATCTGGCATTTTTCAAATTTTTACATTTGCTCACAAGTGAGAATCGTGCCATAGTAACAAAGTTGCAACTATCAATGAAAAATCCTAGGCCTCATTACATAAACTGAACTTACATAAATTAATGCATTAGCATATATAGTGTGATTTGGCCACAAACTCGTAGCTGTGCTGATAATAAAACCGATAAATTTTTGATAAACCATCTACTGATGATATGGAATATTCTAGGATCCTATTGATAACCAATTTAATTTCAAACTTTTATGCATGTGGTTGAGTTACATTTTGAAAATTTTCTGCTTATGCGCTCTGATTCACATGTCATGTTATTTTTTATCAACGGCTTCATCTACGATTTTTTTGTTCATGTTTATATTCCATATACCCGACTTGAATAGGATAACATGAATACTGGTGTATATATTCCTATATAATCCTGAGTTGAACATATAAATAATATATATTCATGACAAATAGAACAGGATGTTGAATTTTATCTTATTTTGCAACCATGTCGCTGTTTTATAGGTGTAACTTATGAGTTAACTTTGCGCTTTCGAAGTACAACGTTTTTTTTATAGTTAACGCGAGTCTTTTAATCACGGTTTTGATATGCAAATTGAACGGTCATGCAAATAAAATCGCATTTATTATCGATTGTTTGTACACATAAATGTTATCAATCTCTAAAGATATAAAATTTTCGGCGCTTAAGAATCATGACCAGTTTACAAATATTGCTAGCCTGTCCTAATGCATGAAATTAAAGTGGCATTATAGATATTTAATGGATTGGAGGCACAGGATGTTCTTCATCAAGCACACATCAACTTCAAATAACGCATATGCATTGATTACTGGCTGTAATTATCGTTATATTTTGCACTCATAAACACGCAAAAATGAATGCATTACTGGCATCAGTTTGTCATATTCATGTCATGCCAAAATATAAGTTTTTTTTTTATTTTTAATACCGTATTAATTTTTAATGTCTTATTCATCTTAAATATCTGAATGATTCTCATAAGTAGTATTTTTTAGCGAAATGAATTAGGCACCAACGTTTGAATGAACTTCACCAACCGTTCCAATGCCGTGTACCGAGATATCTCACATATAATTTACTCGAATTATTTCATATCTCTTCGTCTAAAATTTAATTTGTATTAACTATGCAGATATAATTATATTTTTAACGCGAGGCATTTGTTGTTCGTGAGGATGGCACGTATCGCTCCAACAATACGGGACACGGTGACCTTCACGTCAGCCTCAGCCTGTGGTCAATAGGGTCAAGGGGGGGAGGGATATGGCGGGCAGGCATTCACCCACCGCGGGGCGAGGTAATGCCTGACGGAGGCCATCGTGGTGAGAACCATCATACACCAAATAATAAACTATGCAGCAACCATCAGGTCCCCCGTTATTATTATTATTCTAAGAAGCATTTATCGTGGCATCTGGTTCAAACGAACTTCGAGAGCACGTCACACTTAAGATTAATAGCAAGTGAAAAAAGATACAAGAAAGGATGGGAACGGACAAAATGACCAAGCACTAGATTCATCGGCTCTATGAAATAGTTCCGTCTTTTGGCGTCGACGAAACACCTGCAACGAAGGAGTCGTAGTTAAGGAAGCCGGCAGACTGTTCCAGGTTCTGTCGGCGGTGACCGGGAACGCTCTGTCGCCGACGGTAGATAGACGAGTAGATGGTACGATGAGGTCAACTGTTGGTGACGAGCGCAATCGTCTTCTAGAAGGCTAATCCGACACGCGCTGCAGACCTTCCATGAGATAAGGAGGCGCCAACCCGTGAAGGCATCGGAACGTCAGAACGGCGACCTTGAACTACGTGCGCTGCAGAATGCGCAGCTAGTGAAGATCGCGCAATATCGGCGTCACATGGTCAAATTTTCGCTTATTGTACATGAGTCGAGCAGCAGTGTTCATAAAGGATTACAGTTAATTAATTGCCGTGGTCGGAAGTCCATAAAGTGTTGCATTACCATAGTCCAATCTGGTCAGAACGAGCGCCACCACGAGGGCCTCAAAGACCGGCCTCGAAAGACAGCGGCTGATGCTACGTATTCGTCACAAAGCGCCAATGCAAGCGGTGGTGACTTTGGCAATGTGATTGTTCATTGAAAGTTCCGAGTCCAGCAGAATGCCCAGGTTGTGAACTGCGAACGTAGGCATGACGAAATCGTTGTCCACGCGAACAGAGTTGGCCGAAAGCTGATGCTGGCGCCGAGTAGTCGCAAACCAAATAAAGTCGGTTTTTGATGCATTGAGCTTGAGCCGTCAATGAGCTGGAGACAGCGTCCATGCAGGCATACAGACATTCGGTCCTGCAACGCTGCGGCGTCAGCCGGTGCACAGTAGCCACTTAACAGGAGCACCGTTGCCTCCAGCACCGCCGTGGCAAGTTTACTACCGACCAGAGCACAGCCATGACGATGGCTACCGGATGCCTCAGAATGACCTCTGTCGAAAACCTCCACGTCAACACAGGTGTTCTTTCCTTGTCTGCTCATCCAGACCTCACATGTACGCAGTTCCAGGCCAGTGCCCTCGGGCCATTCACCCCTCTTTTGTCATCGTCTCTGCTCCTCTCAGAAACAGAAACTTCCCTCCGGATCAAATTCGGTTACCTGGAGTCCATCCTCCTAAGGGAGGTTCCATGAATACTGTCTCCTAGGAGCTGCCAAAGCTGAGATGTGGGCCCACGTCTCCGAAGCCGCTGGGATCAACAGGGTTATGGCTGCCTTACCGCCTCCCGTCGCTTCAGAAGAAGCCGGGCTACAATGCCGTCACCGTTCAGCGCTGGCCCAGCTCCGTTCGGGCCACTGCAGTTCCTTGACATCCTTCACCTTCAGGGCCTGAAGAACTCCTAGCACTGCCTGCCCTAAGTGTAGATCAATTTCCAGTCCGCGCATCATCTCTTCGCCTGTCCTTCATTTCTCACAACCCTCAGCATCTCTTCACTGTGGGGCAGACACTCCTGTTAAGCGGCGGCCCTTTTGGCCATCCTGCCTACCTTCGCCTCCACCTCCCCATCTTCCGGTGGTTCTACTCCTTCCCCTACCTAAGCCGTACCCGTGCGAGCATTAATTTTTGTTCTCATGAGCGTTGGCGCGACAAACAACTACAACAACCGTAATCGAAATTGTCGTAAAGGCGCCTCATCTACGACATGTGATACTCGTATAACCGCGCCTTATATAGTTTTTTCTTTGATAGATAAGGAACAGTGACGATTTCTTTGAGTTATTTATTTATTTGATTTAATTTCTTGGTATTTCTATAGCGGCTACGATCATCGTTATTTCTTTAATAATTCTTATATCTTTGGTGATCGGTCGCCAGTCTAATTGCCACGTTGATGGCCTGAGATTTCGCTCGAACACAACTAGCGATGGTCGCGCCGCTGTATTAAAGTTGATTGACTATAGCCTATTTCAGTCAAAAATCGTTGGTTCGAACTTGAAATGCTCTCGCATCATCCGTTGGTTGTTAATATCAACGAGTAAAGCCCATCCGCCCAACCCCGAATTTTGGGGTTGGGCGGAATTAACGAGTAAACATAAAGCGATAAATAAAGATAATTTTATAATGGTTTCATTGCAAAAGTGTTGCAACGACAGGGCTTCTACTAGATTTAGATTGAAATTCGTCTGTTATATTTTTCTTTTGTATACCTCCACAGCATCCAGGTAAATTTGCTTCTTTTTGGAACAAGTATAGGAAATTGGGAATAAAATGTCCTTCAAAGCCTTACTCGTTCTTCTGCTCAGCATATATATTCACTGGTGAGTTATAAGAACGAGGTCTGATACACACTTGTAATTGAGATACTTTTACACTTACAGTCTAATTAACGTATTTTGTTTTATTCGTATTTGTAAAAAATGTGAACTGTATTGCTCTTTTTCTTCATATGTTAATTTGTACGTTTTTTCCTGCATGGCTGACAATTTCATTGTTGAATTCTTTCTTTCTTGTCCTCTGCATACCACCAACGCGCTATGTAAGTTAATAATGTAACTTGTGGATCCGCACATTTTTCTCCTTATATGACTCCTTCCGTGTGTACGTTGAGAGGACCCCCCCTTACCTCCCTTCCTTCTTCTTACTAACAATGCGTGGCTGATGGCCGTTGCAAAGGCCTGACCCTGAAATTCTTTCTCTCAGAGTCACCACGCCCCAAATCCAATTCCAATGTGTAGAAATGTGTAGAAGGAATTCATAGCAATATCTCGGTTAGTCTCAAAATAGTCTCATATCTGTAGGATCTGTGTGCAGCGTTCGGTTTCGCGTTTCTTCACCAAAGTTGTTCCCGTTTATTGTATGGTGCAAGGAGGCTCAAATCAACAGATCGTTGTAGTATCGTCTTCAAGAGCTGTTTCCTTCTAAGTTATCGTTAATCCATTAATACTCTCATATCGGGGACAGCGAGCGAGCATTGGACCTCTGCGCCGCATTAACAGAAGTTTCTCTACCTTATTCAAACCTGTTCCCTCGCAGTGAATTTACTAGTCTTAATTACTTGTAGTTAATCAGCTAGTCACCATTGATAGAAACGTTTGATGTAGAACGTAACTGCGCTGAATTTTCTTATCCACATGTGGTTCTCTTCTAGTGAACACAATCCACCATTGAGGATATAAACACAATCCACCTTTGACGATATTGTGTGCCGGGCAGCGTGGGGTCCCTGCGCTGCGTGCCGTGCGGGGGGAAGGACCGCTGCCCCCCGGACCCGCCAGTCTGCATCAACGGGCTCGTGTCAGACGTGTGCGAGTGCTGCATGGTGTGCGGCAAGGTACTGAAGGGGGTGGGCTATGAGTTGGGAGGCACTGATTGGGAGTGTCCTACGAGTTGCGAGGTACTGAAGGGGATGTGCTATGAGTTGGGAGGCACTTATTGGGAGTGTCCTACGAGTTGCGAGGTACTGAAGGGGGTGTGCTATGAGTTGGGAGGCACTGATTGGGAGTGTGCTACGAGTTGCGAGGTACTGAAGGGGGTGCGGTATGAGTTGGGAGGCACTGATTGGGAGTCATGTTTTGCGAGGTACTGCTGAGGGTATTGAGTTGGGCGATAAGGTGCTTGTACACAGGGATAGTGCAGACGGCTAGTAAATCTGGATAGTGTCGGTCGCTTGGTTACTATCCGGCTAGTAAGCCTGTACACACGAGGAGAGTAGAAGGTGCCGCTATCTTCTCGTTCGCGCCCGCCAGTGCGTCGTTAGAAGCCGTCGAGTGAGGTCTGCGAAGATGGATAGTGGGATCACCTTCAACAACGCGAGTCTGTACGTCGTTTTTATACTCTTTATTCTAACCTTTAAAAATGCAACGTCGGGAACAACTTAACCCTGACTAATATGGTCTTCTTCCAGTTTCAAAATACTCGTTTCTCTCTTCATTTTGTTAGAGTAACCGTCATGGCAAACATTCCACTCTGATTCATATTTCAAAGAATAATTGAATATCGTCTGGAATCCATTTTGTTGGATTCCTCTTAGAAACATTATCGTTCAAACAAGCCATGATTCACTTGACCCAAGATACTTCACAAGAGCGGCACAGATGCTCTCACCATGGCTGCATCAGCGCTACTAGCCACTTCTCCAGCCAAGATATCAACACATCGTTGTCTTTCTCGGCCGCGTCTCAGGCACTTGCCGGCGCATGCCTCTGAAGCGGCTGAACCCCTATACACGAGGCTAGTAGCGTGGACAGTTCAAGCGCCGGATGAACTAGCGGCTAGTACTATCCCTGTGTACAGGCACCTATAGTGACATTTGGGGGGTACAGTGAATTTTGAGGTAGTGACTTACAGGGTTGGGTAGTGTGTTGTAATGTAGTCAGTTATTTGGTGATTGGACCGTTAGGTCTTGCAAGTTAGACCTCATTATGTTATGTGTTGCAAGACATTTGGCTCCTGTTGGTTGACCATTGACCATGTCTAAACATGATCATATATCATAATATCTGTTCTAATAACCATCCGTTCTGATAGATGAATATACTGTGTAGACAAAGACGTGACAAACTGCATGTTTCTGTTCAGCGGGACTTTTATTTGAAGTCATTTTTAGTTTCTGCAATTTTTGTCGAAGTTGATTGGTTACCTTAGGGTTAATGAAAAATTTATGTTTCAGGGTGAAGGCGATGTGTGCGGAGGTCTGTGGAATATGAGGGGGAAATGTGGCGATGGCCTTGTGTGTGTGAAGCCCCAAAGTTACCCTGAACAGGCTTCTTACCCCGAAGGTAAATGTAGATCTCATCCCACGAAACGTCCTCTTATACAAGAAGACGAGATTGGAAACGTGACCACCACAACCGAAACTCCAATCGCCACCACCACAACCACCACCACCACAACGACCGTTAAAATCGAAACCACGCCCACTCGCGAAGATCCAGATTTGAATTTAGATCTTCTTAATGCTCTGACCTACCGACAATGGGTGCGGCAGCGATTGAGGAATTGATGGTTACAAATAAACATGGAGATTTTGTACAAAATTGATGTTTTCCGCAGAATTATAATGAGCCATTTTGCCTAAAGATTGGCGTTGGGACGATAATCTCAACGAATTCTGGGGTGATACTCTCGAAAAGAGCTCCGAAGTCGTATACATATCTCCAGGGCCAATGAATTTTAGCCCATGCTTGTGAATTTCTGAATTCGTGATTATTGATGAATGATCATCGCGGATATTAATATCACCGTCAATTTTTTTGAGAATGTTTCCCCAGATGAACGATTGAGAGTCTGCATCACTGAAATATTTTTCAGCATTTTTGTACAAAAGTTCATGTTTATTTTGCTTGATTCGTATTCAACAAAATGATGAATGATGTCTGGTTTTCTTGTACAGAAACTAAAAGTGACAAACCTTTATGACCTTAAAACCGGTTTTCTAGACATTGAGTGTTTTCAATTATTGTTTATCTCCTTGAAAACATGAATAGTTTTCATGCACGTAAAGAGACAGAATAATTTATACTGTGAAAATCAACCTATAAGTGTACATATTTTCATTGTAAATAGAATTTATTCACTATCATTAGATTCTAATTATACTTCTATCATTAATCTGAATCATTTCGATATCAGTGAGACACTGATTATGTTGAAAATAAATAACAAATAGCGAGATTGTGGCAATATTTATCGCTGAAAAAAAAAATACGTAGACTGTCACAAAAATTCGAACAGAACAATTTTCATCAATTAGGATCTCATTTCACACCGATTAAAACATTGTTTTAATCTAAGTGCAGTATGTAAAGAATTTCAATTGCATCGATTAAAGACAAAGTTGCAAATTGATTCGATAAATTAAATTAACTAATCTCAAAGAAAACATTGTAAACCTAAGACCCCTTAAACAAATTAAAAATATAACTTTGACTACTTGCCAATAATTATATATTTAGATCTGAAAGGAAATCATTATATACGAGTAACGAAAACCTTGTAAATATTTTTATCAAACGTTTGAGTTGAGGCATTCGTAAATAGGGGTAGAATTTCTTTGAGGATCATAATGCTTTGGAGCTATACAGTAGCATTTACAAACTTCCAATGTTATTTTTAGAGCTTCATTAAGGTTTTTTTTTCTTCTTTTTTTGTGTGTACTAAGTTCTTAGTGACTTTACAGTACCTATTATTGTAAATACATGACTGTATTTGTACAAACAAATAATATGTACGAAAGTTTAGCATCATATTAAATATTCAGCAAATATGTTAACTGCTTCTTCAGGTTACGAATAGTCAGAAAAGTGCTTATGAATACTGTCGAAATTTACAAGTTTGCTCTCCTAAGATATACACGAGGAAAGTGTTAGCCGATAGTCTTAGCGTCAAGTACTTTTCCCTTCGAATATAGTGCTTTCCACTTCGAATATCGGGTTAATTTCTGCGTCAAAGGACAGTAGAAGGCAGCGAGCGCTTGCATTAAAAAAAATATTTTTATTTTGCGCCGGAAAGCGACAGCAGTTGGGCTGGAGCAGCAGAAATATGTGTATTTGTGCCGCTACGCGAATTCACAAAACCAAGTCGATGATGATTCATGATATCTCTCCGTCCTACCCAGTCTTTCACTAAAACGTTGATTGACGGAGTTTTTCACCTTCTCAGCTGGATTCGCAACAATTTCACAAAATGCTTCACCTAAAAGCCTTCTTAAATTCGCCATTGCTGCCACGCACCAAATTTTTCTACCGACTGCAAACTCCAATCGCCGGCTTTTAAAAACGCACTAGCGCTCGCGGATGAGGAGAAAATACTGCTTAGTTAATACTTTCCCCGTGTATAAACTTGTAGTAGGCAAAACTAGAAGAGGAGTATACTTGCACTAATACTATTGGCTAATACTTTCTCCGTGTGTAAGCACCTTTAGCGGCGCTAATAAAACCGAAAAATCATATTTATAGGATACAGGAGTTGGCTTACAATCAATTACTTGGATGATAATAACGAACAATTAAGTTATAACTATTAGAGAATCATATTCATGGCTTTGAAGATTGCGTTCGTTATTGCACCATTAGCATTAAAGAGTAATATTTTTTAACATGAAATAATGATGTAAATAATACTATGTATCTCTCATTTTCTATGACTATTAACTAACATTTCATCAAATTGTTCTCCTCATTACACCAATTTAATGCGAATCAACATTTATACAATCCAGCTTGCTCTCTTGCATATTTTATTTGGTAAACCCAATGATCTATTTTCATGGGTTCTGGCGTTTTAATACAAAACGAGAATTAAAAAAAAAACTTTTAGTTGAAGCAACACAGTAAGCTGAGACATTTGCGCATTATAATAGACCTGAAAATGATATTCTATGCTGACGTTTTCATGTTAAACTGTTAATGGTATAATTCTGTGTTATAAAATTTTTTTAAATATATATTACCTAGAAATATACTGAGAATAGTGCCCTGAATGTCATTTTCTTTTATTAGTATAACTTTACAGTTTGCGAGCATATAACTGGAAAAAATGTAAATGATTTCATTATGATGACAAATGTTATTTAGGGTCATTCCAGCATGAATCCGATGAAGTTATGGAGTTAAAAATGTGGGTAGGACCCGGTAGGTATAGTATAATTCGAATGTAAATTCTGCATCGAATGTACATATATACAAGCAATGTTGTTTATCATGTCGATATTCCAGGTTATTAGTTCCAGAATACGTAGAAGGTATCCAAGTTATAATTTATTCTAGTCTTTAGAAGCTGAATTCAACTAAAGTTTTTTTATTTGTATTGATATTTCTTAATAAATCTGAGCTTTGATTTTCGAATTATTATTGTTGATTTTACAAACTGTTTTCAATAATGTTAACCTTTTCATACCAGAGGCGTTGATTGGTGAAAGACTTTTGATTGCATGGTTCTGTTGCTCAAAAGTTGCATTATGCGTTAAGTTCGCAGGCGAGTTCACAGAGCAGTAACGTAGTTGGCAGAGAGAGAAACTATTATCAAGAGGTCTATTGCTAAACAAAAATGCATTGATGATCTCTCGGCCAGTTTACTAATGAATTGTTATTGATCAATTGTCGAAATAGAGAAAAACTCAAGTTTTGTATCTAATGTCGATCCAGAAACTACGTTTCAGACGCCTGCAAAAGCACACATTTTGAATCCGCAATTTCAGACGCGGAAAATCATTTCATTCCAGGGGCCGTATTATCAAAACTTCATAAGTACGCAAAATCGACTTACGAGAGGCGTAAGTGCTGACTTGATGACGTAGCTCTAGAGGTGGTATTATCAAAACATTTGCGCGGGAAGATAAGTAACGTAACTGTACGCCTGCTCGGAGATGTCGTAAGTGGAGTTCCGCACAAGTTTAGAGTGTCTGCTGAAGCAATAGGAAACTATTAATTTACTAGCAAGTAGCAACACCTTGACTTGTGATAGAATTTATTCAATAATCCGACAGCGCGGATTATAAACGCATAGAATGATGGCTCTACTTGTGATGGCTCCACTACTTGATCGTGCAACATTTGCACGATCAAAATATGTGATCGTGCTAAACAGGGCTATTGGAAAAAAATTCAATTCATTTTTTCAAAAATTTTCAAAAATTTTGTCATTCATTTTCAAAAATTCAATTCATTCATTCCTTCTAGTCGGTACTTTATATCTTTGCCAACCATAATTTTTAGCTCCGTACACAGATTTCTTCTTCAACTCACGCTGTTAATTAAAAAGAGTTCACAACTATTTTAGAACGGCTTTTTCTGTGCCAACAAGGAGCAATACCGACTCAATACCGACAGACAGCATTCGATAGTCGATACCATCGAAGGCATCGATTCCCGCCATCGAAGTTCACAGAATGTAAACAAATCCCAAGCCTCTGATTGGTCAGTTGGCCAGATGGTTTTGATAGTACGCTTTTAGCTAAGTCTTACGTACGAATGTTTTGATAATGCCAAAATTAGGGTATACTTACGTAACACGTAATTTTTTTGTCGGAAGTACGAAAAGTTACGAAGTTTTGATAATACGGCCCCTCAGTAGTAGACGTCCCATAATGTCTCGTATGTGAAAAATTCTCGAACGCAATAATTAATGTTATCAAATATTGTGCTCCAAACTCTCTCATGACTAATAATCACTTCTTTCTGTGAAGACCAAGAAAAAAAGTAGGAAAAATCATTGCGACGTCTAAAATAACGACAAATAATTTTTAGAGGTGACGCAATTCCAAGGATAACCACCAGCATGTTGGACAGTTGGATTCCCGCCCCTGAGTGGAGCAGCTTTTGGTGAAGCTGAAATTTCGCTACCGTTTACACACATAACTTATTCTAAGATTATATTATAAAACAGATTTTGCGATCCATTTAATTTGTAAGAAAAGTTTTGCCACAGTCATAAAATATGCCTGTGAAATTAATAAATAATAAAAAAGAAATTGAAACGAGCTTACATTGCGAATGCCAGCCAGACGGCACTTCGCTTCATGGCTCGCTGATGACAACGTTCTTGCTTCGTTCTTTTTCAAGTTAGTATGTCTGGTGACGTGACGGTGGGTGGTGCGGTGTAGGTAGCTCCGAATGTTTCTCACCACATGGCTGGTTTTTCTCGCAGTCCCGCTCAATGAGAGCAAAGAAGTTAACAAATATACAAGCGATAGCATAGTTGTTGGCCAAAGCGAATAATTTGTAACTGTGTTAATGTCAATTCTTGACTATAGCTTCAAAAATAAACCACGAACGACAAGGTCAAAGTGTACTCCAATGGATTTACAACGAATATTTGATCTCCCCTGTGAATTTTTAGCATTGGTTTGAAACTTGAATCATGCAGGTAGGCGCTTCTTGCTAGGCAGTGTCGCAGGCAAAGCTGTGGATTATTTTTAAGCCGGCCTGTAATAAAGAAATTAGGTAAACGAATAATGGATAAACAACAGTAATTTTAAGGCCGTAAAGGC
Source organism: Hyalella azteca (assembly GCF_000764305.2). Lineage (NCBI taxonomy): Eukaryota > Metazoa > Arthropoda > Malacostraca > Amphipoda > Hyalellidae > Hyalella > Hyalella azteca. The sequence continues at coordinate 17,827 of NW_025942709.1, forward strand.
GTAAATTTTCGACAAGTGTGTCAACTGCTGTGCTTTTCTGCTACTATCACAGGAAATTTCAAAGTTGTTGCACTGAACTCGACAGGTCATGTATTATTTTCTGTAATTTTTTAAATTTATTGGGAAATTGGTATTGAATCAATAAAGCTTCGTAGTCCCCGACGGACAAGCGTGTTGAAGTCTTGTTTAGTTGCTCGTATTGATCTAATTAGGTGGAAGTCTCATGCTCATGCCGCCATTCGAGCACTTGTTCGGAGTTCCGACCTCATAGTCTCTGGTCTGTGGATTGTGAAGAACTAGCTTGAGCTAGCCGCGCGCACTCAAATAATTTCAACGTAACTTTTCCATTCGACTAACAATGAATTTAGTAATGAATTGAACGGAACTTACGTCTGGAACTTTTATTTTGGATAGCCAAATTTTTTTTGCATCGAATCGGGTACTTCGAAATACCTGTGTTTGGCACCTTGGCAGTAAGTTTAACAATGTGAGTAAATGTGTCTACAGTTTTTTATCTGGTCGATTTCGTTTGAAACTTTGATGGAATGGCCGAAGGCCCGAGGCTGATAAACTCGTGACATTGTAATTCTTGGAGGCAGTAAATATGTCTTCAGAGCTTATGCCTTAGTGAAAATTGTTTGGAAGCCTCATCTTTTTCTGGCTTTAAGTTGCAAGGAGGGCATGGTAAGGCTGTTGCTTGGTAGCTGCCAACACCCCATTTAAACCACAGTCAAGCACAACATTATTGAGCAAGAACTTGAGATGTTTTCTTGACCTTGAGAATACTGTTGCCGACTTGCCGTTTCGCATTGCTTTGAACCAACTTTAATTAGTCTTAGCAATAGTACTTGACCTGACTCAAGATACGGTGCGTGCGATAAGATGAGGGTTTGGCTCATGGTATCCTTGCTACTTGATCAACTTACACACAGGAACGCGAAGCCTTCGAAATACACGTGAATGCCACCGCACGTACGAGTATCACCGCAATGCTGCTTCTTGGGATTGGATATTTATTCAGTTATACGCTGTCGTTAATCTTAAAGTCACCCGCCTATCCATCTAGTAAAGATCCTTTATACTTCCCTTTCGAGGACCAAATTTATAGATCAATCAAGGTTTTTTTTTGTACTCTAATCATCGAAATTCTCATTAATAAATTATAGTTAGGTTATTTGATGTTCTTTCGCTGGATAAGCTCTTCTGCTATTTATCCAGTATATATTTGTAGACATATTGTATTAGACTTTGAATGAAAAACATTCCGCTTAGAATTTTGGTGATGTATGCTTGTAAAGCAAGAAAAATACAAGTCTATACTCTCTTCTGTTTCGTTCCTAGTTGCAATCTACCATCGCGCTGTTTTTTAATACAGCTTGGAGCTACAAACTCTCTAATATTATTACTTGCTATTTAGCGTGCCCATTGGTCTAGTAGCTTTCTAATGTTTCTACTAATGAAAGTCATTGTGGTGTTGATGATAATGATGATTTTGGTTACTAAACTGAAACAGAAACGCTGGTTATTGCTGCGCCCGAAACTCATACTAAGGATACTATCCTAATTAGTATCTTTACTACTGAAGGATAGTGTGAAGGCCTTGCAGCGGCACAATGACGCCAATCGCGCGTACGTTCGTTTATTACATAGCGAAAAGCGGTCGTCTATCAGGGGACGCGCTGCCGTAGCCCAAAAATTTGACTCTTAAATCAGCCCAAGAGCCAATGCCAACCCTCTACATGCAATAGAAATAGTCAGTCTAATACCTATGCAGCTGTTCTTACTTGCCTCATCTCACCACACCAGCTTGAAACAAGCAATGCCTCAGCCCACAAGCTGATACTCCAAACGGATTACGCCCAATAGCTCCTACACCAATGATTTAAGCCCATACCATCACTTCTTACAAATGCCGTAAGCCACAGGGTCCGCAGACCGCACCAGACTGCCGTAAATGGGAACGGCCCCGCACCGGACTGTCGCATCACCTTACCCACTTCGCAGGCGTAAGCCAAGCCCTGACGCTCACCAGCATCTCCTTCCTCCACACTTACCCCCTTCTCTTTACCTTTCCGCGAAAGGGTTAGGTTTGGTTAGGTTGGGTTAGGTTAGAATTCTTCCGCAAGCTGGTACCGAAAGGAGGGGGAGCAGGGGGTAAGCGTGGAGGTTTAGCTTCAAGAAGAACGAACAGGCTGGAGAGGTAGCAGTGTACTGATAGCACTGTGGCGCATGGCGTTCTTTATCGAAAGTGGGGAAGGGGTTAGGCTGCATGGAATAGAATTTTTTTAGGGTTTAGCGTGTGGGTTACGACCATTGTTTTGGCGGCTTGCAGCTCATTGGCTCGCTGGTTTACATCCATGAAGGGATTTAGTCCTTGTGGCTTTCATCAAGTAATCATGTTGGCTAATTTGCTCTGCAGCATGCTTACGCACGGGGTGAAGTATGAAAATTATGCTGGTATTGGGCAATGCTGGGTTATTTCAGTCGTCCCTCTATCAGTACGGTACGCTACTAATGTGCGCCAATAAGGTGTTCGGGCATCAGTACACTTCTATAATGTGATGGCGTATAAGTTGGCTAATATGGTAACAGTTCTCAAATGCTGAGCTCGCGTATTCGCCAATTTTGCGAAGCCCTTTTCTAAATTTATTCGTTATTCAAATCAGGTATTATATACGCATGCACTATACGGTCTATACCTAGCTACCTAGTTATAGTGCATGCACTTAAATACTCACCTAGTGAGTATTTAAAATCTTTCCATTGTATTATTTCTGTTATTCGATCATTGTATTTCATGAATAACAATTGAATTGAACAATATAATAATAGGATTGCTGGATTTCGGTGTGGCTATCTTTTATCAGCTAATCAGTAGGTGTTATCACATGGCCCCGTATCAATAGTCACAAGATGCGAGAACTTCCTCTAAGGAAAATATTCCCATTGCCGCGTTAGGAACGTTTTCGTACATTTTCTTTTGTTTATACATAATATTCAAATTTAATTACGGTAGGTACTTATTATATTTTTAGATATTTTTCATCATCAACTACCCTGAGTCTTAAGTATTTTTAATTACACATGCTGCTGAGCTTTTGTTTTATTGTTAATCATATTAACATGAACGTAGTATATGGTATTCGTCTCAAAGAGAGCACGTTTTATGTTTGTGTTGTTCAGGTCATAGACGCGATACACGTTGTTAACTTATTTGATAAAATAAAACTTGTACGATTTGTTACAATCAGTTATTATTCATATCTGCGCAATTTGTTTTTACGATCTAAAAATTCAGGTAGGGTGTAAAAACATGACGTTCGAAATTAAATCAATTAAAGTTCAGTACTGTGAGTGCAATCTGTCTTTGCTCGTGAGTCAGATGTCGATAAAGTGCTTTATGTGATAGGATATGAATGACTCATTGATATAGCGAGACTGTCGCTGTCTGTTGCTTGGTATATACCGACGTCGTATATACCAACGTGGCATATACCAACGTGGTATATACCAACGTGGTATATACCAACGTGGTATATACCAACGTGGTATATGCCAACGTGGTATATACCAACGTGGTATATGCCAACGTGGTATATTCCAACGTGGTATATACCAACGTGGTATATACCAACGTGGTATATGCCAACGTGGTATATACCAACGTGGTATATGCCAACGTGGTATATTCCAACGTGGTATATACAAACGTGATATATATATCAAGCAGTCAAAATGTGTTGCTCCACGTTAACTGTGTTGTAAAACATTATTTTAATCTACAACGAGGAATTCCATGAAGGATAAAAATAGAGTCATTGTACCGCATGTTTAACTATATGATGTCGATGTAACGAACTCATATTATGATTGAATTGTCTTTAGATATTAGATATTTTACTGATCCTGTTCTATTTGACTTAGAAATGTTCTATTTGACTGATCCTGTTCTATTTGTTCTTTTAATTCGACCTTATTCTCATTATTAATTTCTGTAATTTATCATTATTTCACTTATAATATTATATTATTAAAATAATATTGGAGATTATATATATTATTCGATAATGTACATAGGCACAAGCGTGTGCCGACGTAAGACATACGCTGGTGTGGCAGCGCTGCTCGTCTGGTGTGCCAATTGCCGCACTTGGCAGCCGTAGGTGTTATGCCAGCTGGTGTACATACTGCGCTTACAGTGTACAGCCGGCACACTGGTGTACATACTGCGCTTACAGTGTACAGCCTGGCACACTGGTGTACATATTGCGCTTACAGTGTACAGGCGGCACACTGGTGTACATACTGCGCTTACAGTGTACAGCCGGCACACTGGTGTACATACTGCGCTTACAGTGTACAGGCGGCACACCGGTGTACATACTGCGCTTACAGTGTACAGCCGGCACACTGGTGTACATACTGCGCCTACAGTGTACAGACGGCACACTGGTGTACACTCAATGTACAGTATGAGCACAGCTATTCAGTATTGATATTGTTGTGCCATTTGTTATGGGAGTAATGCGCAGTGTTAAGTAAGCTGTAAAGTTTGCAGTACTAATGTAAGCGATTAGTGCCAACAGCAGCAGTGGTTAATCGTCATTGAAATTATGAGTATTTTATTGTTAAGAAATAAAAGAGCGTAGGAAAGCTCTATGACTCACGTTACATGTGTAAATAGTAGCAGTAGTTACAGAAAATGGGGCGATCTTCGCCACTCTTTTCGCGAGTGCAAGCGAAAAATTTCGCGATCTTTTCCACTCTTTCACTAGTACAAGAACGACTCGTCCTTTATTCATACGTGTAAACAGTTTGTCCAGTGAATGCTAACAAAATTTTGCGTTAACAGTAGTGCAGAGGGATGTAAACAGCCCGCGCAGCTCTCGTCACAAGTCTTGAGTAAACAAACTCCCGGAAGCCGACGTCAACAGGTGCTCGGTCTGCACAACCACACATTCCTGGGCCTTGACGTGGCGACACCAGTACTAGGAGAAATAGACGAGACTTTGTCCAAATAGCGATGCACGTATTGCCTTTGATCTGCAGAACCATACATTCCTGCGCATTGACGTGGCGGCCGTTGCACTGGGAGAAATAGACGAGACTTTGTCCATATAGCGATGCACTTCTTGGCATTATGTGGGCTATCCTGATCTAGTTTGGCTCGGCACCCACCCCTGTGATCTACCCACAGTGCTACGCCCGCTCTCTGCTTGTGCAGTGCGGCAGAAAGTGCGTCATAATTAAACAATACGATCCATTTGTTTTTCCGAGTGTGATCAACTTTCGGGTCGGGGCCAAAACTTTTGTCGGGGACGCACGAGTACTGCACTGTGACAGTAGTGTGCAGTGCACTAGGTCATTGCTGTGCCCTGCACTAGGTCATTGCTGTGCCCTGCACTAGGTCATTGCTGTGCCCTGCAGTAGGTTATTGCTGTGCCCTGCACTAGGTCATTGCTGTGCACTGCACTAGGTCATTGCTGTGCAGTGCACTAGGTCATTGTTGTGCAGTGCACTAGGTTATTGCTGTGCCCTGCAGTAGGTTATTGCTGTGCCCTGCACTAGGTTATTGCTGTGCCCTGCACTAGGTTATTGCTGTGCACTGCACTAGGGGGCACTGCACTAGGTCATTGCTGTGTAATGCAGTGCTGTGCAGTGCTCTGGTTACTGCGGTGATTTATGTCTCATTGATTTACCGTGCGACCTTAGGTCACTGAGCTTCAATGAGGCTTAACTATGCGCCTTAGAACTCACTATTGAGTACCATGAGAACTGAGAACTCGTAACTCAGATAGCTGAATGGGTCAAGCAGTTACTCAGAACTGAATGGGTAAAGAACTGAATGGGTCAGAAGAACTGAATGGGTCATTCAGAGAACTGAATGGGTCAAGCAGTTACTCAGAACTGAATGGGTAAAGAACTGAATGGGTCATTCAGAGATCTGAATGGGTCAAGCAGTTACTCAGAGATCTGCATGGGTCAAGCAGTTACTCAGAGATCTGAATGGGTCAAGCAGTTACTCAGAGCAACAGAATGGGCCATTGTTTTGAAAGGCAATATTTATTTTTACTCATAAAGCCAGCAGAGACTGAAGGTAGCCTTGCTATGCCTTCCTGCGTGACTAATAAGGAGGGATGACCTACAGGGTATTTATCTATAGATGGGACTAAATTATTATTATTATTATATTATATAGATGGGACTTAAAAGTGTATTGATTATTGTATAATCTCCCAATCATTTTTTGTGAGTTGATTTATGAATTGTTAAGTTTGCTTCTCGATCAAACAGGACATATAAGAAAATAACCCGTGTTCATAATACAAGTAGATTAATATGAAAAAATTAAGTAAAAAATTTAATTTGAATGAACCATGATCAAGAACAATGGAAGCGCGCCTGGAAATGTATAACCTAAAAGAAAGAAATTTGCTGTTCAAATATATTAAGCTGTGTGTGCTCAGTTATTTCGTAGTATTGTTCCAATTCTTCTGAGTGTCTTCAACTCTCTGTATTCAATGATCTCTTTCGAAATGATGAATTCGACCAAAATCGATCTAATATTCAGTCGAATTTCTTTTTAACTTTTTCAAATTTCTAGGAACTTCTATGTTGAAGCAGCCTACGTCCTGTGTGGACTTCTAATTAAGCATTATCAAGTGTATAAATAATTCTATCGTTCCTTGATGTTATGCAGGTAATTTGACGCTCAACACTTGGTGTGAAGGTTCAGTTATTGGAATCAAGGCTATAGCTGGGAATTACTGGGGGGCGGGAGGTGGGTCGTTGCTGTTAATTACGAGACGGGGAATCTGCTGGGGACTTGAATGGATTAAGTGCGTTATATATATATATTCGTATATTGAATGAGTTGAGAAGGAATGAGGAATACTGGAAGGAGGGTAGAAGGTGAATGCGGAAAATGCGTATACGATTTATTGGAGGTGCCATATGGAAAGAATAGAGGGGGCAACCTATATAGGAGCCGGATTGTGTAAGTAAGTTAGAAGATAAGGCGCTAGGATAAGAAGGAAGGAGGTAAGACGGACGGATTATAATATTGTAGGACGTAAGGGTGCAGATAGTGCATTGCGTGCGGCCCAAAACTGCTTGAGATTTGCCTGCCTAATCGCGCGACTGTGCGCGAGGCGTCCATCGATCTATACACTGTGACTGCAGCTGTCTTGTGGCTCTTTCTTACGATAATTTTCCACTCTGCTGAACGGCGGAACTTAAGCATTCAGAAACTTTAGTGTACTCAATGCTTATGACAGCCCCCTTTGTTTCTGACAGCCCCCTTTGTTTCTGACAGCCCCCTTTGTTTCTGACAGCCCCCTTTGTTTCTGACAGCCCCCTTTGTTTCTGACAGCTAACGTTTGTTTCTTACAGCCACGTTTGTTTCTGACAGCCACGTTTGTTTCTGACAGCCACGTTTATTTCTGGCAGCTACGTTTGTTTCTTACAGCCACGTTTGTTTCTGACAGCCTCGTTTGTTTCTGACAGCCACGTTTGTTTCTGAAAGCCACGTTTATTTCTGGCAGCTACGTTTGTTTCTTACAGCCACGTTTGTTTCTGAAAGCCACGTTTGTTTCTGACAGCCACGTTTGTTTCTGACAGCCACGCACGTTTGTTTCTGACAGTCGCGTTTCTGTTTCAGACAAACTTTCAGTTGTGGTTGCATATTTAATTTCCGTTACAAATTTTTAAGGGTAGGTATGTCAAATGTTTTATAAAATTTAACATTGTTCTCTTGGATGTTATTCCATCAATGTAATCAAGTTCAACATCGCGACATGAACGCTAATTTAATACGCGCATCAATCATGCATGGGCAATTTATAATTACCACAAATGAATGCTGATTTGCAAACTTTATATACCGTACAGGGGCTATGAGGCAAGTGCTTGTGTTACTGCATAGGTTGTAGTGTTAAGGCATTTTGCGACTTTTATTTTGTAATAAGATTATGATTTACCTTTACCTTGGCAACACCGTTAGGAAGTTAACGTCGCGCTCAGAATTTTCTCGTTAGTCATTATTGTTCGGCTGATCCCCGCTGCAGGTTAGTTTAAGCTCTAATAGGTTCCTTTTTTATTGTCTGAATAATTGTTATATTGTATTATTATTTCTCTTCATTCATCTTCAACGACGATCACTTATTAGATTCAATCTTCAACAGAAAAGCACGTTGCCAAGGGTATTATTCTTTACACTATTTTTCCATCTTAATACTTATATTCAAAGCCCACCTTTTGTTAATTTGCCTTGCAGTAAAATCTCAGTTCCAGTCTCTTTCATTTTCATTCTTGTTTTACTGTGTGGGTGATGACTGGCACTTACCCCACAGGTTACTTGTGTTCATATTAGCTTCGTGTTTACTCATGTGTAGTTGCTGCATTCATACATAGCCTGACTTCTAATGCCCAGTGCTCATTACGGATGCTCTGTGTGGGAGTGACTGAATTTATCGGGTATTTCCTGTTGATATTAAACCTACAAATAAACAGCGGCGGCTGTGGTTGACTCCTGTGCTATTAGACAGTACGAATTGCAAGCCTTGAATCAATACGGATTAAGTGTGGGTTAATTTATCCCACAGTAAATGATGTTGCTAGCATAGTTTTCATAAATTTCTATCCTTTAAGCTGATCCAAAAAAATTCTCCCCATTATTTTGGAATTAAATAGAAATATTTTGTTAATGGCTCACGATGCTGGGTCGTCCTTAATTATTGCCCCTATTGGATAAATGTCGTCAATTGAGTAAAGCAATTCTATTTATTCAAATTTAGATTTTCAGTTGATTGTTGAACCGTTCAAAGAAGGTTATATTGACATATTATATAGGCTGTAATCATTTCAGTAACATACCTTGAAGTATTAGATTAACATGCATGCAACATTGGATGACATGAACATATCCAAACCGCTTTTACTTACGCATATCGGCCGCTGATTTAATATCGAGCGTTTGCTGTTGCAATTGTACATATACATTCAAGTTCGTCATATATTCAATGACGTTATCTTTCATGTTTGAGCATAAAAATGTCGTAAGGCGAATGTTTAATCGGAAATTTATCCGACATTTTATTGCCAGATTCGAGCGTGTTGAATATATTTCAATTTACTGCAATTTGGTTTTGAAGCTCATGAGTAATTTTGTTGGTATATAATAAGAGAGTGTGCAGACGGGCAATTCAATTAATGAGCGTCAAGAAACTGATTGCCATTAAGATGAGCTATTAATACCATTATAGCTACCTAGCTATTAATTTACTTGCATATCAGTTCACTTGTCACAGCTTTACGCTCATGCATGGAGACCATATTAGCTGTCTGCTCTGGCCTCTGCTATTGTGTCCACAATAATTTATTGTTGACATATCTGCTAATATTGAGTTTAAAAGAGGTTATTACGTGTTGTCAACGTCATTAGTTGTCTTTATAACGATTGAAAGTTTTGCTGTAAACACAGGGTTCAAGTTTTGTGTAGGGATTTTTACTATGCAGGTTGGACAAAAACTTGACGGAGCGTAAGCTTCTTTTCCGACAACTGCCAGAGAAATGCATATATTGTCCTTTCTTCTGCCGCATTTATTTGATCATCATTTGATTTATTTTATCAGTAAATAAGTTTTTTATGGTAAATCTACAAATAATTTCCCTTTAATTGGGAAATTATAGGTTATCCGCCCAGCAATAATATAGGCATAAAATCCGTACTAAACTTTCCTGTTCATGACACGTAATAAAAATCCTCCTTCTCTGGAGGAGCTAACGTACGTGCAGCATTGATTTGACGGTATTGCTGCAGCTAATGCTACTTCTAATACTCTGCTAATGTCGCTAACGCTGCTGTTAATGTTACTGCTTCTACCTTTATTGCTGCTCTTCAAATGATCTTCGTACTTCTACTGAATCTGATTCAATACTCATGATTTTAATGCTGCTACCATTACTGATTACTAGGTAGCAGCTACTAAAACTTGTGATGTAAATTGATAAAACGCTATCAATTTTGACGATGCTGCTACTGGTTATGTAATTATTGCTGGTGCTGCTGCGGCTGCCTATAAAAACAGCTATAGCAATAAAAGCAACATCAATATCAACAGCATTAACATGTATATATTTTAATGCTGTTGATATTAACAAGAACTATAACAGCAACAGCTCGTGTTGTTGTCACTGTTGCCGTTGTTGAGTAGACCTAATGAGGCGCTAGGCGCATTGATCTTCTGAGTGCGCAGCCTGCGTAAGCCGACGGCCTTTACCCACTTCGGCCTGCAGGGTCACTGTATTTATAGTGAATAAACCTATTATAGTGACTCTACCTATTATAGTGACTCTACCTATTGTAGTGACTGCCTATTATAGTGACTCAACAAATAGTCTTCCTATCACTTGAAAGTGCTGCGAATGAAACAAACCTACACAACATTCTAAGTTAGGATTGCTGAAGTGTATCCGTCACAGCATTTATGTTTATTTAATTTGTAGTTTTGTGGATGCCACCACTACAACATAATATACTTCAACTTTTATTTCTGCACGTTTTAAAGTAGATTCACGACTGAGTGAGTATCTTGCGTGATTGTACTGCGTAAGCATGGCTCATTAATTAATGTTATGTGATTTTACCTATGCCGCTCGTAAATGGCAGTCATGCTTAAAGGAAATGGCTGTCATACTTGAACTAATAACCGTTAAGCGTAAGCAAAAAGCACTCGTGCTTAGGCAAATAAGTCATGCCTAAGCAAATTGTGGTCATACTTGAACTAATAACCGTAAGCTAAGCAAAAAGCACTCGTGCTAAGGCAAATAAGTCATGCCTAAGCAAATTGTGGTAATACCTGAACTAATAACCGTAAGCTAAGCAAAAAGCACTCGTGCTAAGGCAAATAAGTCATGTCTCAGCAAATAGCATTATGCCCATGGCATGTTGTCCTGACCTGCGCTAAGTAGGCCGGTAATCGTTAAGTTGATACAAGCGGCGCTTGCGACAGATCGTTGCGTGGCCTGCTTACAGCACAGCGGCTCTTGCTTGCCTCCTGATCCTGGGTTGCGTCTGATGGGTGAGGTGGCTGGTGGCTTGTGGATGATGGGTGGTGGCTGATGGGTGAGGTGGCTGGTGGCTTGTGGGTTGAGGCTGATGGGAGATGGCTGATGGATAGTGTATTGAGTGGCTACTGAGGTGGCTGATGGCTTGCGAGTTGAGGCTGACCGGAGGTGGCTGATGGGTGGTGTATTGAGGGACTAATGAGGTGGCTGGTGGCTTGTGGGTTGAGGCTGATGTGTCTTGATTGCCGTGATGGTGACTGAGTTTGGTAATGGGTAGCTCATTGTCATTTACAACGTTTATTATGTCTGCGCATTCACGTCTAATTCTTGAACATATTCCGTTGTTCATAAAGTTTAATCCATTTACGAGTGTTACTCTCATTTGTATAACTCTTCACTCATTTTTTAATGGGCAGAGTTATGCTATTTTCAGAGTTACGTAACTATAGCAAAGCTTAAAACAATTCGCTAGTGTCAACTCTGAAGCTACAGTTCAGCAATGGGTTGCTGCGGAGGAGGCCGCAAGTGGCACCATAACCAGCGGTACTCCACACTACGCAAGCAGTGCATCAAGAGCGGTACGTGCATTACTTATATAGTGTTTTTTGTGTCTGATATAATTATAAAAAAGGAATAAAATTTTAAAAATTGTATTTAATTAATTTATTTGATTTTATTTCTATATAATCAACGTGTGTTTAACGGGTAATTTCAGGACTCATTCAGGGATTTTATTGCCTCATTCATATTCACACATGAATGAACTTACACTCGAAAAATGAAGGGATCATATTGTCCAAATATTGACACTTGCTGCACGTAGCTCTGACACTCCAGTAAGCCCATGGTTGAACTAGTATAAGGTTGACCCTTGACAAGCTCATTTTTGAGAATGCAGTTCATTGTTCGCCTGTGACGTCACTGAGAGATACAATAATTATTCATCGAGATAAAATAATTATTCTTCAAACCACGACATTCCAGGTTAGGAAGAATTGTACTTGAATAACTAAAGGCTAAAGCACGAGAGCGATTATGTAATTTTTCATTACCGGAGCTCTTATTCTGCATGGATTTTAATGCAAATTAAGCCTTAATATTCAGTCAGCTGAGCAAATTGTAGAATGTTGTATGTTAAGCTATGTTATGCTATGCAATGTTGTATGTTAATTCTATAACTATACGTTTTATTTAGTGTCCTTGTTAATTTAAATAATTTTCATCTGAAACGCTGCGAGTCTGTATGTGTGGTCTTTCACACAGAAAAAAAATCAATAATTACGATTACACAAGTTTGCTTCAACGGATCTAAAAATTCTAAAATATTTTTTGGATCGCATATTTTATATTCTAGTGTTCAATCTGCATTATATTGTGCGGAGAATATTTATCTCGAATGTCATCTATTATAGGTATTTTTAAACCAGAATTTCGATTTAAGATCTTATTAATGAATTTTAATGTATAATATAATCGAAAATGTAAATTTAGTGGAGAGAAAGCTGTTGGTCGTAATTACTGGTGACTTGTGATACATCATATTTAATAATTTACGTTGGTTTAGTTCTCTAAGTCAGACTAACAAACTCCATCTGTATTTATAGCAGAGCATGCGACAAAGTTTAGCTGGGTATTCCCACGTAATTCTATTTTCGTTTTTTATTTATGTCGTTTTCAGGTGTAACTATTAAACAGTGCTTGTACTTTATTTTTAGTTAAGATGAGTATGTTGAGAAATTATAGTTGATGAAGTAAATTCCGGTATTATTTAAAATTACAATATTATAAAGAGTACAGCATCAGCGCCTGTTGGTAGGTCCAGAATGATTGTCATCGCTGTTGTTACATTTAACCGAAATAGTAAAATGTATTATGATTTGTTTGAAATGTTAGTATTGATACTATTTACAAATATTTTCAGATAATAAAAGTAGAATATATACATAATTAAGATATTTTAAAAACAATTTTCAGTCATTTTTCATTTAATTACTGAATTAATTTTGGAAGAGTTTAATTCACATTTAACTCTTCCATTTAGTGCAAAATGAAAATCATTGTTTATACCAGCACTGAATAAAATCAATGGGCCATATTATTCAAACAGGGTCCCACTTACTGCATTGTACCGGGAAAAACTGCGGTCACACTGGTCCATACAATTAAGGGCAAGAAGTGCATTGATATTTGGACCAAATGTCTCGGGTATTCGGGGCCCATACTTTCAAAAAAAAAAAAATGTAAGAGATCGTAAGTTCATCAGCCAATCATTGACGGCCTTTCAAGCCACTCTTTTAAAAACAGTTAAGAGATCGTAAGTTCATCAGCCAATCATTGACGGCCTTTCAAGCAAAATCCACCAATCATAGACAAGAAAATAGAGCGCAAGTATTTGCGTTAACTTGGCGATTTTTTGAAAGTATGGCCCCGGGATGTAGCCAAGATCTTTCGCACACATCGGTAACACTGATGGGATCCTATCCTATCCTAGTCCTATCATTGTTCTATAATAGGGGCCAACTAAGAATTAATATTTGTTCCCTTAAAGAAACGTTGAGTGAGGTATTACATGAGATTTGTCTTAGATTTTAAATTATTATACATACCTTCAGGTTTTGAAGCTGATCGAGGACGGCCGCATATGAAGTTCGGCCCTAAAAATTAACCCAATTATTTTCTGTATAATCAAAAGTTACAGACTTAAAGTCAATGTCGATAACTTTTATTGCTTTGTAAATGCTGGCTTCTCAGAAGTACGCACGACTATATATAACTCAGAGAAATTAGTGAGATTTGTCCAAGGAGCGACACACTCATTGTCCTCTTATGGGTCATCCTGACCCAGTTTGGCCCCGCAAAAAAGATGTACCTACAAGATTACGCCCATGAAATATTTTAAATTATTTTGTCAAAATGACCCATTCATTTATCTGAGTTTTAAGAACAAGAGCACAATAAACGGGCCCCCTATTACATAAAATGTACCTGAAATAGAAAAACTACGCAATTCATAATATGTTCGATAAAAAATTAATCACTGGGAAATTATTTAAATTCGTAGATACGCCAGTGATTGTGATAAAATGCGTTGGTAACCAAACCTTGCAAACAGTAGTCAAAAGGCGACGACACTTCAGTTTTATATAACAGGAGTCTAATATCAAAGACTTGATTTATGAATACTTACCAGAAAAGTTCTTTTACTCTGACCATCCTACCCATTGTCTTTTAACGTAAACAAATACATTTATTAGTATTGTGGGCTCAAATTTATTAGTACTATGGGCTCGAACCTCTCAGGGTTGTCTGACGTCATCTTTCCTCAGCTGAAATCGACACGGTCGTTTCATGTTTGAATTTGTTTTATTAGTCTCTTATTGTATAAACAGACTTTCGCGAGTGATGATCTCAAACAAGTTGAGCCGATATCTCAAACGTTAAAAAAAAAAGAATGTCGGATTCTCAAACAGATCTCAAACAAGGAATGTCGTGATATCGAGCAAGGAATATATAGAATAGGAGTGTCGGCACTGAAGAAATAGGCCCATGGCCTGTTGCCGATTCTTGAACTTTTCGTGACTTGATTCACAAGGGATCCGGCCTTTGGAACCCGATCTTTCCATAACTGACGATTGATTGAGATAGCTGCTGGACTTATTGCCTGGTTCGTAATTAGGTGCTAGGCATTGCCGTGAATTCAAACGGATCTTCAGAAGGGAATCGATCATCGATCTTCTAAATTCTCAATCAGTCTTGCAATAGGTTGCTTATCTATTATTTACGTCGTTGCTTTTTGGCTTTACGTGTGTGGTGTTATACTCGTGTAATTCGTTGCATTATCTTGGTATTGCGTCGCTATACTGGTCAGACAGCCATGCTATAATTGGCATTTCTGTAACCACTAGGAATGGTTATTCGCTTACTCAATTCGTTTGAAATTACTTCACCCTGAATTCTCCGTTATAATTCATGTGTAGGTATAATTACTGCTTTATTTCTGGACCCGTAACGCATCAAGAAATCTTTAATATCGTCCATCATATTTGCTTCATTTTAACCCGTCAATATGTGTTTATGACACGAGATCTAGACAGGAGGAATATTGTGTTCAAGATTCGATTGATGACTAATTTTCCAAAGAAAACATTGCTTTAATTTAAGCTTTTTGCAGAACATTTTTACGGTGTTGTCCATTCTTACTACTAAAATTCCTTCCTAGCTAACTATATGAAAATGCGTTCAACCCTTCCGTTCAGTTTTCTACCTTTAGCGATCCCTACAAGGGAAAGAAATTAAAAAAATATAATGCAACCTCTATTTATTATTGACCAAAACCGAAACAGTAAAAGAGATATTACAAAAACAAAAAGGATACAAACAATACAAACAAAATAAAAAAGATTAATTAGTTAGCACTCTCAAAAACACTCGTGAAAGGTTTACCTAAAGAATGACACTGCTTGTTGAGAAGTAAGGTATCATTTTTAGTAATTGTGTTCCTCGTAAATGAATATCTTCCTGGCGTAAAAATGCGTTCCATTGTAATGTGTCCACTGTTATGTTTTTGATTGGTCGTTACGTCTTTCTCGTCAAAAAGCCGCCGTCTGTCTGACGGTCGGATATGAAGATGATATGATGTCTGATCGTCGGATATATGATTCAGGGGCTCATTTTACCACAGCGTTTTTCAGTAGTGTTCATTTCAATACAGCGTTGTTCCGTAGAGTTCATTTTACCACAGCGTTGTTCAGTAGAATCCATTTTACCACAGCGTTGTTCAGTAGTGTTCATTTCAATACAGCGTTGTTCAGTAGAGTCCATTTTACCACAGCGTTGTTCAGTAGAGTCCATTTTACTACAGCGTTGTTCAGTAGAGTTCATTTTACCACAGCGTTGTTCAGTAGAGTCCATTTTACCACAGCGTTGTTCAGTAGAGTCCATTTTACAAGAGTTCACTTTACCACAGCGTTGTTCAGTAGAGTTTATTTCAAGGCAGCGTTGTTCAGCAAGGTCCACAGCAGCGTTGTTCAGCAAGGTCCACAGCAGCGTTGTTCAGCAAGGTCCACAGCAGCGTTGTTCAGCAAGGTCCACAGCAGCGTTGCTCCGCTACTTTGCCTTGGTTCATTCCACAGCAGCGTTGCTTAGCGCCAGACCGCTGCATTTCACGGCAGCGTTGTTCACTCGCGCTTTGTAGGTGTGTGGCAACGCATCGGCCGTACGTGATGGGCTGCGACAGAAACAATAAAAGTCTTTCAATCCAATACTCATAAATCTGTTCATCTAATATGTATAAATACTAATCCACCCTCACGAAGACCGATACATACATGTATACTCTGAAGTACCCATCCATACTCAGAATTCATCAAAATGAGCGATGATCAGAATATCGTGATGCGTGCATGGTCGGCTCTGAACTTCAGTGGCACTTGACTGTTAAATTGTTGTTCTTCATGTCTGCGTTTGAAGCCAAGTGGAATAATCTATGCTATATGTAATAAAAGAGGTTGAATGTATTAATAACAATGTTGATTGTTCTTGGTGCTAACTGTCCCCGAACCGGCTGAATTTTTTTGTCAAAAATAATTGTTTCGTAAATTAGTAGAATAGTTGTAGTGATAGTTCACTACAACTAATATTACAACTAGGTACTCACGTTCAAGTAGTCCGTGAGCTGCACACAGTTTTGGCTGGCTTTATCAAAGTTGATGTCATCGTCGCACTTGTGGCCCAGGACGTTGGCTTTGAAGCCTTCCACGTCGAATGTGCCATCCGCTGCCAGCTAAGGAGAAATTAAGTTATTATTTCAGTGAAGGATAATGAAATTAATTCAATTATGACTCATTTATGGGTGAAGACGGTTTATAATTAATTAATTATAATTAATTTCACCAGCAGCCAGCTGCTGGTGAAATTAAGTTGTCACTACATAGAACATATATTGACTTTATGGAATAATATAGGATGAAGTCCGCATGGTGTGCTCGTGTCTTCCGCCAATTCAGATATCCACGAACTTATTCGATTACTTCCATGTGAATAAACTGATTTTGTTTTTTTTCTCGTCCCAGCTAATGAAATTACGGGATCTATCAAAATTCAATTTCCAAATCGATCAGCGTTGAAATAGAGGAATGAAAGTATCATTCGTCATACACGATTATTTCAATTCGTGTTTTCTGCATGTCTGAAAGCTATATTCGATAACATCAAAAACTCGATAGAAACTTCGGCTCCCGTAAGATGTAATATACATATTTACATATTTTAAGCGATGCGACTGATGAATATTATTCAGCATTTCCATGATGGTCGCTCACGTATTTATGTATTCAGTATATCCTTGGTGATTACTCACGTATAATCATCATTTCCTTGTTGATTGCTCACCTATATTCAGTATTTTGTATTTTAATCACTGTAAGTACTCACATATCCATTCGTCTGAGCCACGCATCTGAAAAAGTTGGCTCTGATGTGGTCGCAGGAATCTATGTCGTACCAGCTCAGGGGATTGAGGAGCTTGCAGACCGGGTCTGTGTACATGAGGATTAAGGATTAATTCAATTAAGGGTTATTGGATTTGAAGGATATTTTGTAATCCCGCCGGGTCTGTGTACATGAGGAATTGAGGATTAAGGATTAATTCAATTACAGGATAGCGGATTTCCAGGATATATTGTATGTACCGTAATCCCGGAGATACGAGTAAGGACGAAAGATAAACTGTATGCACTGATCTTCGTTAAGTGCAAGATACTCAAAAAAAGTTGATTGTAATTCATGAACAACGGTTATGAAGGATATATGTTGATTGTAATGACTGATGTACGAAGTGTATGCATGATAAATGTTAATTTTAATCACGGATCTACGAAGTGTATGCAGGATAAATGTTGATTTTAATCACGGATCTACGAAGTGTATGCAGGATAAATGTTGATTTTAATCACGGATCTACGAATCATATACAGGATAAATGTTTTTTTATAATCCTGTCATTTCGGTCACGCTGATGAATGATAATCATATTTCCGATGAAGCATCTATAAATCAACAAACGATGGACCTCTGAATGCAGTTGAATGTTAGAAGTACGCATGCGTTGATGTTAGAAGTTCGCGTTTAATAATTTAACGTACATTATAAAAAATGATTCATCGTGAATGTTATTACTTACTCTTGCTCGCCTCGGCCAATTCATCTCCGTGCTGTGCAGCACATTCACGGTAGTTCATATTTTTTATTTTCATCACCGCCTGCAAGCAGTCGCTCTCCCTGTAAATTAGTTGATGCATTAATTAGAATCATCATCTAAACATAAGAAAATATTAATATTTTTAGTTTTACAATTCTTCTATTAAAAATATTTTGTCCAGAATTTTGTCTCCAATAGCTTCTAAAATATGCTTATTTTTTTACATGCTTTGATTTCGGTTAAAAAAAGTCCAGGCCAATTTTTTCATAAACTTGAAAGAAAACACGCTTACTGTGGGTTAAATTAAAAATTACTTATTGCTCCTGTTGAGCTTTTAACTGTTACAAATAATGATACGCTATTACTCCTATTGAGCTTTTAACTGTTACAAATAATGATACGCTATTACTCCTATTGAGCTTTTAACTGTTACAAATAATGATACGCTATTACTCCTATTGAGCTTTTAACTGTTGCAAATAATGATACACTTTACACGACATATTGACACTTGATCATCTTGTAAACTCACGCCTGTGCTGCGGCGATAGCGACGAGTAGAAGGAGGGCAATTTGAATCATGTTATTGATAAGTGTTCTAGAGCAGCAGGATAGTGTGTTTAGGGTAGCCGAATAGTGTGTTCTAGAGAAGCAGGATATTGTGTTCTAGAGCAGCAGGATAGTGTGTTTATAGAGTTGCAGGATAGTGTTCTAGAGCAGCAGGATAAAGTGTTCTATAGAGAAGCAGGATGAAGTGTTCTATAGAGGAGCAGGATATTGCTCTAGTTCGCTCTAGTGTCGCTGCACCTGATGTAGTGAATGTCTAGGACAGTGCGGTGCAACTTAAGTAGCACTGATGCATGTTTGATCAGCTGTGCCGAGACTCAATTATTCATTTATGAGTCATGAAGATATATTCAATTTATTGTATTCAGTCGAATCATTTGCACTCGCCAATTGTTTGCAGTTGTTTCGACCTTTGGGTTTCCATCATTTTAATCATTTAACAGGTATTCAAATCTTTCTAAATGTAGTCTATGAAACTTCACAACTGGAGAGTTTATATAGAGCTCATCTCGTTGAAACATAACGTTTGCAAAGAGGAATGTGCTAACATCATTCGGTGGCCTTGTTTAGCTATGCAAAGATCATGCAAGACAATTAATGAAACTGAATGCAATAGAACTGAATAGCCTCCATTATTTGGCTGACCATCACTCTTGATGATGTATAAGGTGGCTGATTTCTTTAGCATAGGCAGATTGTTTTCATTCTTCAATAGAACATATTGTCTATTTTATTCCTGATTACCATTAAACTACGCATGAATCACTGGGATGAATTTCGTTGCCGGGTTTGCTCTGCATACACGCGATGAATGATATGAACTTGATTGAATTGCTGCATGCATCGAGTTGTACTCCCTGAACCTCTACACATGTATGTATAGCTCTTATTATTTATTCATTAATACAGGTGTATGTATCGCTCTTTTCTCAACGTTTCATAATTTATCTTCAACTCGCACGATATTTGTCATCGCTTTTCAGCGTAAAATAATAGGCTTGCCGGCTCTTCTTGAGCCTTATCGCTATGCTTATCTTTTGGCATATTATTATGCCGTGAATGTAAGGCGTCATATCGTAAAATAATTTCGATATAAATCTTATATTCCCTCAAGATGCTGTATATTTTATATAGTTTAAATATAAGTTTTATTAAATAATGCAGATATAAATTAAAAATTGTGTGGAACCGAAAACGGACCGCTTGAAAATAAAATTAAAGTATCCTGCAGTGAATTCGGATTTTAAAACTTATATTTTCCTCCGCCTGAAAGTATCGTCTGCCCTCAGCTTGGTAGCAAGATTATCGAGGAGTTAAATAACTTCGCGAATTTCCTCCGACGAACGAAATCTGCGAACTTGATGGCCTTATATCA
This sequence comes from Hyalella azteca, assembly GCF_000764305.2. Classification (NCBI taxonomy): domain Eukaryota; kingdom Metazoa; phylum Arthropoda; class Malacostraca; order Amphipoda; family Hyalellidae; genus Hyalella; species Hyalella azteca. The sequence goes on from NW_025942709.1 coordinate 38,034, forward strand.
CTGAAGGAAATATTTCTTACTGCAATTTCCTGATCGTTGCGATAACCTGCTCAAAACTCGAATTAATTGAGAACTATAAGCCAAGAGAATGCCTATAAAATTAACAGAAATTGAAAGTGAAAACATTTCAAAACAATTCTTACTGCATAAAAATTCTTACTGCATTAAATTGTGGGCTAGAATATCATGGGTGACGGTAGCGATATGCAAAAACCATTTGAGTTGTAGCTTATAAATTAGCCGAATTTACTAAGTAACAAATACTCTTTCCTGAGTTTGAGTTGGCATACCGTGTGCTCTGGCTGTTGGAACATGAGAATAATTGGAATGATTAAAATAAGAAGTATATATGAGCAATTATTTCGAACGGAAGAACTGATGGTTAAGTCAGATCTGGTGTGTAATAATATATTACAAAATTATACCGATTAAGTTTTCCAGAACTTTCCGGTTCTCAGGCTCAACAAATAGTATAGTTTATAGCGCTGATGAATCGGCCTATTTTTTTAGGCCTGTCGTCGATTCTTGTACTTTTTGTGACTTCCACAGATCTACAGATCCTTTTACTTCTCTTGAATTCCACAGATTTAAAAAAGCTGGCCTTTTGATAAGATCTTTGCAACTGCAGACGTTGGCTTAATAAAACTTGTTACTGAACTTTTATTAGTTCTGTAGGATGCTAGACAATTCAAGACTGAACAATATTGGAATAGGATCAAACAATTCTGAAAGGGAAGCTTTATTGCTGTTACCTGCCTTCTAACTGTTAATAAAAAATTGACTCCAACTTGACATAAAGTGTAATTTGTCTCAACTTGTATTTTCCATGTACTGAACTGATGATGGAGCTGGTTGCCGAAATGTTTTCGAGTTAGAATAAGACGAATTTTCTTAGATTTTAGTGTTTTAAAGTTAAACACTGCTCGTTATTATGGACTGTGGAGAAAATATCGATCTATAATGTATCATTTATTGATATTATTGAAGTTCAATGCTGAAAACGTGTACGTATTACTTGACTGGAATGTGTTTTAATTTTCATATTAGCAGTAGGATATGCAAAAGTATATTATTATGTATATTGTATTTTAAATTTTATTTGTTTATTAGTATTTTTTAGTATTAGCATACTCATATATATGCATAAGTTATTACAGTAGTAAAACTAAATCTGGAAAATAAATAAATTATATTATTTGCAGGCGAGAAGTTCTCAGACCCCAAGTTCCCTCCCCACGATTCCTCCCTCTACTTCTCCAAACCTCCACCTGGAGTCGTCGTCTGGAAGCGCCCTCATGTGAGAATTGCGCCATGTTTATTACTTAATTTAGTAACTAACAATAATTTTTGCAGCTTTAATGCTAATATAAAATAAATCGTTACGAGGAAAAGTTGTTACAGTGATCTTTGAGGTGTGGCTTCGCCAATAGCCACTCGTTAATATTATTGGCTACTGGCATGGGCTGGATATTCTCTATAATGGCATTATACATTAATACTCAATAGCACCTAAAATAATGACACAATTATCATCGTACCTAATTTTGCATTTTAAAATAATTAAGTTGATCACTCGATTACAGTGAGAATTTTTTTCCTACGATGGGATAAAGATTTATTTTGTGCTTAGAAATATCATTATCCCCAAACTATTATATCGGAAAAAATGTTCTTACTTTAAATAATGAGTAACAAAACGGAAAATACTTACGAAAATATCACCATCATCACCCATAACCTGGCGGACGAATTATGGTCTAGAGTTTGTTCACTATTTCGTCACACTCAATTTAACAAAGTCTTAACTTCATTATGTATAATATCTAGACTATACAATCACTTATTATAATACCGTAAAATGGGGTAACTTTGACCACTTTTTTTTCAAAATGATGCTATTTTTTCCTAGATAAGTTAAACTTAAATTGAAACATGCAAAATACAGGTCTATACTCTAGCTTTACTCACCATAAATTGCTGACTCCTGCCTCTCATAGTTTTGATGTAATTTAAAAAAAAGCGATGGTCTTTGTTACCCCAGCTCTTGGGGTTTCTTTGACCGGGTGGTAAAATCAATTTTATTTTTTAGTAAAATAATTCCAAATAACTCCAGGTTGTGGTGCATTGTAGTAGAACTCTTCTAGTTACATATACAAAAGACAGATTTTAGGAAAGTGTCATAGTTTGCAAATGGGGGGCGCCGCCCCCAAATGGGCAAAGTGTGACCACCTAATGGCAGCCGTGACGGAATAACATAGACCGGTTTGGAAATTAAGTTAAAATAACCATATATAAACTCTGTAGAGTCTGAAACATAAAGAAAAAACATTAATAGGTATATCAAACATAAAATATGTTATATAGGTACCTATGTTAATTTTAACTTAATTTCCAAGCCGGTCAATGTTACCCCGTCACGGCTGCCATTAGGTGATCAAAGTTACCCCATTGGGGGGCGGCGCCCCCCATTTGCAAACTATGACACTTTTCTAAAATTTGTCTTTTGCATATGTAACTAGAAGAGTTCTACTACAATGCATCAAAACCTGGAGTTATTTTACCAAAAAATAAAAAAAATTTTACCTGCTATTAATTTATCCCATATTATTTTATCCATTATTTGAAACAACTGAATTATTTTTTACCCTGCATCAATTTATCCCATATTATTTTCCCCAATATTTGACACAACTGAATTATTCACGAATGTTTCTACCGTCTCAGGAGATCGTGGATACGCCGCGTCTGTTCATTGAAGGCGCGAGCTCGAGCGACGTTACGCAAGGACAGCTCGGCAACTGCTGGTTTGTGGCGGCCTGTGCCACACTGGCCGGCGTCAGGGAGCTGTGGCATAAGGTGAGCCACACTGGCCGGCGTCAGGGAGCTGTGGCAAAAGGTGAGCCACACTGGCCGGCGTCAGGGAGCTGTGGCACAAAGTGAGCCACACTGGCCGGCGTCAGGGAGCTGTGGCATAAGGTGGGTGTGGCGGCCTGTGCCACACTGGCCGGCGTCAGGGAGCTGTGGCAAAACAACATTCCATACATTAACAACATTCCATACATCAATAGTAACACTACATACATTAATAACATTCCATACATTAACAACATTCCATACATTAACAACATTCCATACATCAATAGTAACACTACATACATTAATAACATTCCATACATTAACAGCATTCCATACATTACAAACAAGATATCCTAGATAAAATACCGTCTATACATTCAAGATAATACATGTTACTGATGTACTAGTGGTAACTTGAACGACATTTCATGCATTACAAACAAGGTATTCTGAACAGAATGATATGAAATTGAATATTATAGATGATATCACAAGAACACGAAGATATTCTAGATAATACATGTTCAACACACTACACATAACTTACCCCCCTGGGCGCCCCCTGTGTAGGGAGGTAACCTAAGCGACGCGCTGGTAGACCTGACGGGGGGCGTTCGGCGACATTACATACGCGATATTCTAAACAAAACACCGTCTATACATTCTAAATAATACATGTTCAAGACATTATACATAACATGCCCCTCGATGCCCCCTGTGTAGGGAGGTAACCTAAGCGACGCGCTGGTGGACCTGACGGGGGGCGTGTCAGCGCACCTGGACCTCACGCTGGGGGGCTACACGGAGGACCTGGAGAAGCGCAAGACGCTCTTCAAGATGATGAGGACTGAGATGGACGAGCGGGCCCTTATGTGCTGTGCTATTTCTGTGAGTTACGTTACTAGTTACTTTACTAGTTACTTCACTGTACACTTCATTATTTACTTCATTATTAACTTTACTATTTACTGCACTATTTACTACACTATTTATTTCACTGTTTACTTTACTGTTTACTTCACTATTTCCTTCAATATTTACTTTACTGTTTACTTCACTATTTACTTTACTATTTATGTCACTATTTACTTTACTATTTATTTACTTTACTATTTAATTCACTGTTTACTTTACTATTTACTTCACTATCTACTTCAATATTTACTTCACTCTTTACGCCACTATATATAGTCACTACTTACTTCACTGTTTATTTTACTATTTACTTCACTATTTAGATGTAACTTTTCTAGTCCGGGAGTGACTTCACTATTTCGTGACTAAATTAAAAACTTCGTGTGTTTGTGCCTAGTTCACTAGATTCCCTGGCTTATGATAATTATTTTCGGATTAGAAGTTTGTTATTATATTGTTGAGAAGAAAAGCTGGATGATTTATTGCGAGTATATTATTAATTCGGTGTTTCAACATTCGAACAATTCTTTATTGGATCATCTTTGTTATGATAATGATTTTAACGATGGCTTATTTGCTAGCTGAGAAGTTGAATGAGTTTGACATCTCCGTGAATCCCTACATTATTTTCTGTATTTGTGCATTATGGATTATTAATTAATTATAGATCGTGCAGTGATCAAGTTATGTCGTGAAAGAAACTGGATTTTTAATTAAAGTCCATATCAGATTTTCCAGTTTTTTATGATCAAGCATAAAAAACTTCTGTGTTTAAAAAACATTTATTAATTATTAAAGTTCATGTTGTTGAGATTCAAAAGCTCTATTTGCAATGTACTTCTAACGTCTAGTAATCTATTACTGCATCAAATATAAACTACATGTTGAAACTAAAGTCATCATCAGACTGCACTCTTCATTCCAATATCACGCCTCATTATCACTCAACTAAGATTACTTTCAACTAAAGCGATCAAGCAGATAATTTTCTATAAATGTTACCATTAATAGCAGATAATTTTCTATAAATGTTACCATTAATAAAATTTAATCTCAGCGTAAGTAAAGTATAGGGGAATTCTGGAGTTATTGTGAAGCATAAACAACAGGCAAATGGTGATATAGTGACTGGGTTTTCTTGGCTCGTCTTAAGTCATGCGCTCAGTTTTTTTTTTTTTTTGTTTTTAGTTCACACTCATTTTGGATTTGTTCTGCATTATGATTATGCAGAATGATTAAAATGATTTATGATTTTTTCCTGATTAAAATCCCACGTTGTGACGTTGACCATATCTTTGTTTTTTACTAAAACTGAAATTTTATTCCTCTTACGGTACTCAGAATATTTAATATTTCTACTCTGTGTTATCTTGAATAATTCGTCGAATTTATTCAAATTTTTGTTACTTTTCATCACTAGATAATAAATGATCTGGAAAATTTCTGTCCACGAGTGTATATGTTTGAACTAATAACGCTTTCATGTAAACCATTGAATTCTATACAAAATTGCTATCAATTATTATCCAACTATATGTTCGGTTGTCCCTAATTGAGTCTAATTGGGAGTTTTTACCCTTAACCGTTACCCTTACCCTAGTTGTTACTGAACAACTTTCCATAAAAAGTCGTTTATCGGAATTGGGGTAATTTTTCACCACTTAAAGTAGCTATAGTTACTCTGATTAATTCTGTACCTGAAAACTGAACGATAGTACTTCAGTATAGTACTAGACTCTTATCAAAATTTTTAGTATAATTATAGTGCGATTTCAATATACATGAATATTTACAAATACAATAATTCAGTTTCAAATATATTTCTGGACAAGAGTTCAGACAAGAGATTGTTGGTTTAGAGATGAGCTTGAACATTTTTTTCGAATTTAGCAGATTCGAGGAAAATAGGTTGCAATTATTCCTCCACTATTACAGTGTTCGAAATTAAGTGCTAGGAATGACAGTCAGTTGGCTTCATTGTTTCATTGTAATTGTTGAACTTTTTCATTGTAATTGTTGAACTCCGGTAGAAAAGTAGGCTTATATATTATATAAGCCTACTTTTAAGCCTACATATAAAATTATATTATCATTACGCTCATGATATTGAGTTTTAATTATTATATATCAAATTGATATAAATGATAGGCGATAAATTGGCTGTAATGACGTTGATGATTTGCTTTCCTTCCACCGCTACTCGGGCTAGACTGGAGAAGTGTTCAAATTGGTAAGCCTTGTGTGTTGTGTTGTGTGTGCTGCGTGTGTTGTGTGTACTGCGTGTGTGTTGTGTGCACAGCGTGTGTGTTGTGTGCACTGCGTGTGTGTTGTGTGTGCTGCATGTGTGTTGTGTGCCCAGCGTGTGTGATGTGTGCAAATCGTGTGTGCTGTGTGCTTACCGTGTGCTGTGTGCTTACCGTGTGCTGTGTGCTTAACGTGTGCTGTGTGCTTACCGTGTGCTGTGTGCTTACCGTGTGCTGTGTGCACACAGCACAGTGTGTACGTTGCACACATACGATTGTGTTGCGTATTCGTAATGTGCTTGCAATGCACTCAGCTATTGTACATCTTTGAAAATCGTTTTGCACAGAGCACTATTTATTTTTCGTTCATTTATATTTGACTTAAATTATATAATGGATGGATTAAATAGGTTATGGCGTTAATTAATAAGCAAAAAAAATCCTGTTACAACGTTGGAAACTAACTTAACCTGCAAACGCAAAAGCCACCAGCAGTTTTCCTAACGATATCCGTATCATGATTAGCATAATACCAGGAATTTAACCATAAATTACCGTAACTATAAAGTATCACTGTTCGTGTCGTCAATGAACTATGAAAATCTGAGCTGCCAATTGGTTAAGATCATGGAGCAGTGAGTTGGGGTTCGAAACCCGCAAGAAGTTGTGAAATTTTCTATCGAAGTCGGCAAGTGGTCGGGCGGTTAAGAATGAATGACATGCTAACATGACCTAAGCAGCAGCTGAAATCACTAAATTATTAAATTATTACATTATATTATACTTTATTATAGGTCGTTATTGACTCATGACATGAAGTGGACTTGTGGTAAATTGATTAGAACTAAAGCCTTTTCATATCCTCGTAATTTGTGTATATTTGTGAAGCCGGTCTAAATATAACGAAAAATATATAACAACTAATTACAAAATATATTAACGAATAATATAAAAAATTCGACTGTTGAAAGTTTGAACTGTAACACGAAATGAGTAATGTGTAGTTTTATCATCACACAACTAACGCAGTTTCACAAGTGATGTATCACCACAACTAACGCAGTGACACAAGTGATGTATCACCACAACTAACGCAGTGGCACAAGCGATGTATCACCACAACTAATGCAGTGGCACAAGATGATGAGCCTCTTCACCATCTTCAAGTGAGTGTGATGAGCCTCTTCACCATCTTCAAGTGAGTGTGATGAGCCTCTTCACCATCTTCAAGTGAGTGTGATATTATTAATATTATTCTAACAATAAACTTCATTCAGGCAGTATTATTTGATGGCCGATTAAATGCTTGGTATTAAATGCTTGGTATGGATGGCCGATTGAATGAAATCAAAGTCACGCCTGCCAGTGGATAGAGAGTTATTTTGTCCGCCCTTTCCCTTCACGCGCGTTAAAGTCTCACATTTTAGCCACGTTTCAAATGTAGCTGAATAATTTAAACATGTTCCTTATCCAAGCCTTATAACTAAGCCACGTTTAGAAGGCACCGACATGATAATTTTAAAAAATTTCTAGCTCCGTCTCATATTTTAGCCGCATTCGTAGTTTATTCACGTGATTTTCGTGCGCTTCACCGAAGTAACGGAAACTTGGATGTCCGCAGGGGGCGGCAGAAGCTGCGGATGGTGAGGCTCAAGAACCCGTGGGGCGAGAAGGAGTGGAACGGCGCCTTCAGTGACGGGTGAGTGGCTGTGGTTGGTGCATGGTGAGTGGCGGTGAGTATCGATGCGGGGTGGTGAGTAACGATGCGGGGTGGTGAGTAACGATGTGGGGTGGTGAGTGGCGATGAGTGGTGAAGAGTGGCTGCAGTATGTGAAACATATGACATGGGTGGTGGTGAGTGGTGGCGGTGAGCTGTCGTGAGAAACGATAGGTGGCAGTGAGTAACGGTGGTTGGTGACGTGTGATGTGACGAGCTAATAGTGGTTAATGGTTAAGTGTGATGTGGCTAATGATTTGGTGAGTTGATGACGGTGGATGGTGACATGTTCAGCATGTCCTGATGAGGGATGGCATGCAAGGTACCAGGTGAATGATATTGGTGGTGACACGTGAGTGACGTTTGTTGTGAAGAAAGCAAGGTGAGAGTTTGAGTCAGTTGAGTAGTAGCAAGTAAATTAATAGTGATGATTGCATGGTGATGTGCTCACCGTGCCCATAATTTAATCATTTAATGATGCTATAATTTTTTATACTTTTTATTTCATTGTGTATTCAAAAGTTTACAATTTAGTTATAACAGTTGTTTGTTGCTGTCATGCGCCCGAACCTAGTATTTGGAACCCGAACCGTGTGGTCACCGAAACTTGAAAATGACGAAAATTTAGTAGAGAGTGTTCAAAGACGCGCAACAAGGATAATTCCGGGCTTGAAAGGCAAATCCTATGAGGAAAGATTAAAGATTATGAAGCTTCCAAGCCTCAGTTGTCGACGTCTGCGTGGGGACCTCATTGAAGTACAGTATACAAGTATACTCGTGGTTTATACAATGTCCCCGAAGGATTACTAGAATATGAAACAAGAACCAACACCAGGGGCCACGGCTATAAACTCAAAAAACTGCGTTGTAACACATCCTTGCGACAACATTTCTTCTCGCTTCGAGTCACCGACATGTGGAATTAGATCGTTACACCGACCCTGATTACATTGTTGACGCTCCGAGTTTAAACGCGTTCAAGAACATACTAGATAAGAAATATATGTTCAGACATGAAATGCCTGGCTCCATATTGAACCTGGTGAAAGTCTAGTAGCTATTTCAAACTATCGACAGTTTGGCAAAGATCTGGTAGAAGTACCTGTTTTTAGATCTCTTGTGGACAAGTCGCGAAAAGTACAAGAACCGACGACAGGCCCCATCAGGCCAACTCTTCAGCGCCGGCAGCACTATGTTATGCTATGCTAAGTTGAAGGTTCTTGTCTTTAGGGACGCGAGTCTTGCAAAACATTTTCAATCATTTGTTAACTCACTTAGTGAGTTTTTATCATCGCTGAGTAACGTTTTCTCGTCGATGTCACTGCTATCACAGCGATGCTGGTCGAGCTCTGACCAGCGTCGCTAGTGCTCGTAAATGTTCTCTGACTCGTTCGTATGTGTTCTCTGAGACTCACTCTCTGTTTCGCTGCCAAGGTTCCACCACTCGGCCAGGTATTGTCAACTACGGTGATTTGCATTGTTACGAATCACTCACCGTAGAGGATGTTGATGTCAGCATCGTTTGATTTGATGATTTTGTGTCTTTTTTACTTTAAATTTAATGATTGAATGTCGCACGATCAACAACCAGCACTTCCAGTTAACTTGCATTGTTAAACACTAGTATTGTTATTTTTAACTATTATCACTGTTATTGTTGTCCCGCACTGCTATGGTTAATTGTTTGCGATGCTACGGTTCACAGTCTGCACTGTCACGGTTGACATTTTCAGTCATCCTCACAGTCAAGGATATCCTCACAGTCCTGGTCTGAATGCACCGAAGTTAACTGTTTATTCCTTGCCTCATTACCATATTTTATCGTTAGATTGAACCGTCAATGATGCCCGTGTCACAATTACAAAAACACGGAAAATGAACATGGTCTTAGAGCATTTTAGATTAAACTCTAACTGAGGATCGGGTTACGTGACTAAGGTCGTGGAGGATAAGTAAGACACTTGTGTCTGATAACATCCCTTATGTACGGGGTGGATAGACATTACGATAAAGAGGTATAAGCTACGGCGTCGACCGTAAGGTCGGAGAACTCAACCGATACGTTACATCGCGGATCGCTTATCAACTACTGCGAGGGGCCTTACATAAGGTTGCTAGCCCTTGTATAGCCTTCAGCTTCCGCCCACCGGGTTCTTGTCTTGGTGGCAGGGTGGCCCAGTGGTTAAAGTTCAGAGTACCAAGATTGGAGCAGAGAGGCGCTGGTTCGCTCCCAGCTCTGTGCGCCAGTTTCTGGTCAGAATCAGCAAGGAGGCCGGGCGGTTAAGCACAGCAGAATTGTAGCAGTGAGTTGCGAGTTCGAGACCTCAAAATGCTGTGAATGTTCTGCGATGTTAAGAATCGGCGACAGGCCTACGGCCTAATATACGCTGAAACCGCTATTATTATTATTGTCCTCGTGGCACATATACTGTAAGGCAAGATCTCAGTGATACCGTGGACTCGATAGCTAACTAGGTCTGCTGATAAACACATGAGGACTTTTTTCCACAACCTACTCTCGGATACGCCCCCCCCCCTTTGGAGAAGGAGAAGATCGTCCTCGATCTTAATCAAAATCCAGAAAACATCTTGGTCAGAGGATGCACGCATGACTGGAGAAACTAATCTCTATACGGGGTGGTATTATGTTGAGAGTTATAACAGATTTAAGCGGATGCCGGCCGGTTAGGCCGGAGCAACAAACTGACGCGCTACATCGCGGAGCTCTTATCAGCTACTGCAGGGGGCCTTATTTAAGGTTGCTAGCCTTTATATAGCCTTCAGCTTCTGCCCACCGGGTTCTTGTCCTCGTGACACATATTCTGAAAGGAAAGGTCTTACTAACTTCGTGGACTCGATAGTAACATAATAGGTCTGCTGATAAACACATGAGGACTTGTTTCCACGACCTACTCTCGGACAACGTTTCATTAAAATGAAAGTTCAACCTCTTATCCCTTGTTCAATCCATGCTTGAACGGAAGAATCTCAGGCATCTCCTGGTCAATTTAAAGGCTAAGAAAACTGCAAGTAAATAATCTATATCATCATTGAATGGTGAAAACGCAGAGAGGTGAGAATGGAGCTGATCGCCCAAGCACTTTCAATGAGCTATGTTGAATTTTCTTGGCGATTTATTTACTTTTAAATTGTTGGTTAACTTGCGATTTAAACAAACTGATTGATATCAGTAGTCAGTACTCATTAATGACGTACTCTGCAAAAACTTCTGTTTCCGCTGCTGAAAGTACATTCACCGAAATGAGGAAGACTTTGTCCAAGTAGCAGTGCACTTTTTGCCCTTGTGTGGGTCAATCTGACCCACTTTGGCTCAACAAAAGGGTTAACCACTGCTGCGTGCGTAACTTTCGCTGCTGGTCCAGGCTGCTGCGGCAGTGGTTTGTAAGGCGGCTCTTTTGAGACGTCAGTATTGTCGACTATCGCCCTAACAAAATTCGACTAATTCCTAGGCTTCTACCAAGGGACTCAATAATATCCTGAGTGTATGAGAAGGATTAGCCGAAACCGAACCATACTGAGCTTTCAAGCTTCTTAGAGGCTGCACTTCAAGGGTGGCCGAAGCGGAAATGGAGCCGCTGATTTACATGCTCCCCGAGTCATAGGCGGCATCTGTAGCAGAAACGGGCCTTTCAATTTTCGAGAGCTTGGAGTGACATACCTCAAATTGCCTGTCAAAAGACAGGTTACGATTCTGCTTTTGTCGAGCTTATGCTGCATAGTTAATAGTATACTTTAGTACGCTCATAATATTATACTGTTCACTTTTTGTGAAGAGTAATTTAGGTTCACAAATGAGGTTGATAAGCTCAGGGTGTAATTGTTACGTGTTGACGGGCAGAGGGAGCAGTCACGGCTTCATGTTCTCTGTGTCGCAGCTGACCAGACTATGTTCCAGGTGACTGAGTGCTGAACTGCAGTGTTGAGTGCTGTAAGCTGCATTTTTGACTCTCGTTGGGCTAACTGGCGTTTTCCGAACTGACATTGAGTGCCTAGTATTGACCTGCCGCTTTAGATGCCTACTAGCAATATTTCAGGCTAACTAGAAGTGCTTATTGCTGATCTGCAGTGGTGTTCATTGACCTGCCGTTCAAGTGCTCACCAAGGAATACTTATAGTGTTGATTTACAGTAGTGCTTACTGACAAATAGTACCAACCTCCGTGAAGTGAGTGGCTGTACCTGTAGTGCGTAGATTCACTATATATAGTTTCCATAAACGAAACTCCAACTCGGTGCTTCGCTCAGTAATTAACGTGCTTACTAGTAATGCTAAGTTTTTAGCGTCCTCTGTTCCATGTGTTTATGCTGCCATAATAGTAATGCTGAGTCAGTGAGTCCTGACATTCTTCAAAACTTGTGTTCATCCCTGTTGCAATTCGGGTCAGGGAATAGAGCCAACCGCCGCCTGCTATAGGGTCGACGTAGAGACGCGACACTGCCGCAATAGAGCAGAAATGTCCGCATTAAAGGCGAAATCACCGGCCGCGTAACGACGCTAATTAACCTCGGAGCATTTACCCTGGCGGGCTCTGTCCTGCTGACGCGCAGCTCCCATCCAGCTCCTCCGACCAGAACCAGCTCAACGACCGCTCTGTCGCGGCAGTGGCAGCGCCACTTACAGTTTGAGTTAGATCGACATTTTGCTGGCAACGCGACAACAATTTAAAATTATTTTTTACTTCTCACGCTGAGATACCTGACACCTCACTCTTGACCATGGTATAGGTTAAATACTCTTTGTTTTCGAACGTTCACAATGGTTTTACATTTGCGAAATCAATTACAATCGAACAAATTTGACTATTAAGGATGTAGAAGCTTTAAATAAACTACCGGTAAGAGCTCTCACGGGATAAACGTTGACGGCAGCTCTGAGATTCGAACGCAGGCTTCTCGCGTCCCCATGCCATAGCCATGTTGACTAACCAGACACCTTACTACCCTGAGCTCTATTAACTACATATCTACAAAACGAATGACTTGCTACCGTCCAGTAAATAGAGATATGGTCACATTAGTGGTTGAACTGTGTAAAAATAATTTTTTTTAATTTATCTTACTTAGAGAAATTAATGTTTTTGCTATTCAATCGAAAAATGAACATTACTCGTATTGGAATAGGTTAAAAATTTCGTGATCAATATCGTTCATTAACGGAGGCAGATAAGCAGTGCCTCTAGTACAACTTCTCATGATTTTCGAGCAAAGGAAATACCGTTTCTTCGACCCTTCCTCAATTATTTTCCAAGTTAGTTCTCTGGTTTATAACCATTAAATAAATAATAATAATCAATAATAATAACAACAATTTGATAATAATAATTTATATCGTAATTTATTTCTCATTATTTTCATTCACTAAATCAGCCTCATTGATGAATTGAGGCGAATTTGCCATGATTAACGCAGCAGTATGAAAACGTTTTGAATATCAACTATGAAGAAGTTTACCATTGCATCGTTTTGAATAAAAAATTACTAATTTTTGAAGCTGTCCATGAGCTATTTAACTTTTAGTCGAAAGCAGGAGATTTATATCATTTAATAAGTTGAACGTAAAATCAATAACGTTTCCTTTACATTCATACAAGAAAAAAATTTCAGACTTCTCCGGAACATTGTTAAAGCATAGTTGTGTATAAACGTTTCTCTTTGCGGAAATGTTAAAACCGGAGAAGCAAATAATACACTTACGTACTTCAAAGTATTACAATATTGTCGTGGTATCCAGACCCAAAATAGCGTGTTATGTAGCATAAACTAGGTTATGGATCCCCTGCTTTTAACTCTTACCCCCACTCCTTCTTAACCTTCTCCCCTCCCTCATGTAATGTACATAAACTAGATTATGGATCCCCTGCTTTTAACTCTTACCCCCACTCCTTCTGTTAATCCCCCCCTCCCTCATGTAATGTACGGCCTGAATAACTGCTTGCATTTTCGGCACCCTGCCGCCCATCCTATGTGGCAGCGCCATAACCGCGCCGCATTCTCGGCTGTTGGAGTTTTTCTCTTTATTAGTCACGGCTCAGCGATGTTTTAGAGATAACTGCCCGGTTATTTTACGGCTCCGTCCAGCACAAGTGCTGCAGGCTCGGCTAAGCCCCGTTCAGGTACCATCTCAAAATTTAAACTGGGATGCTGCCATTAAAATTGAAGATTACTTACTCCCCTTTCCTTATTTTATAGTTCAACCCGTTGCTGCCAAAATCGGCATTTATTCGTAATTAGGACTTACGTAATTCATTCGTAATTAAAGTGACGACTACTTCCAAAAAACTATAGAATAGAACTATTTTTTGCGAAAAATAACTTTATAACGAGTATCGGAGCTGAAATGTGACACTGTGAGGAAGAAAGGAACCTTGGAAAACTGTGATAAAAATGACATTTCGTAAGGCGGAGATGAAAAATAATTTTTTAAGTTAACGTGGGATTTTCACGAACCTAAATTATTCCTGGTTTAGAAATAAGTTGGTGAAGTTCGCCTTCCATATCAAATATATTATTTCCTTGACGCCGGCATCTTAACTCCACTATTTGTACCTATTCATACACTTATAGATGAAACATTTATTTATCCCAACTAACCCTATGAATCTTACCGAACATAGCTTTTTTTTCTATTACATAGAATATTATTGATCGGTACTACGTTGTTTTGTATTTGGCGTACGCGTAGCGGTTAAACAGTTCTCCTCGTAGACTCGTAAATTATTCTATATTAGACCTACAGATTTTGAATAGAATGATTGAGACAAACTCAAATCAATATTTAAAATGTTTATAATACAGTGATTTTTTGATACTTAATCAAACCAAAATGTCAGACAGGGACTTTTTGTACTTAACCAAATCCGAAAGTTAAATTGAATAGAGTTTATTATATATGGGCTGTTTAGCGGATGTTAGTAAGTTTATTTTTCCGATGTCTCGACAATGGCTTGACTACTATTCTGAGAAAGGTGAAAACAGGAGAAAAATTCGGATTGGTAACGTCTGGATTGTGGTAATTGTTGTTTGTTAAATGAGGAATTGATTATACTAATTTCTAGACGATGTTTATCAAACGCTCCCAGGATTTCGTTCAGAAGAAGCTTAGTAAACCCCCTTCCTTTTATATCTCGTTCACCACAAAGTCGTTGTTACACACTTTACGATTCACGCTTAGAGCTCTGTTCTTTTATAACGGAAATTTTTTCGTCGGTTCACACACTTCAGCGCAGGTCGTCCGCATGCGTTACCTCCGGCGATTGCTGCCCACTGGTCGAACCTACCGCGTTATATATCTTAACAAAGCACCTCCACATACCTCATTACCTTTACCTTAAATTATGTTTTCTTATTGTGCTTGAAATGTTTTCTAAACCTCTTATGATCCGCTTCGTTCAACGTAACCTGCGTAACACCATCGTCCTCATCGACACCCATAATTCCTTTGTAACCTAACAGTCCCGATCTCAATCCCTCCATATCTTAGAGATTACTCGAACAATCTGAATAACATCTCGTATAACATCTCAATAACATCTCGAGTCCCTCGTATCTTATCCTCATTGTTACTCCCTCAATTTATCCCTAACCTGCCAGTCCCTCCCTAACCTGCCAGTCCCTCCCTAATATGCCAGTCCATCCCTAACCTGCCAGTCACTCCCTAACCTGCCAGTCCCTCCCTAATTAACCTGCCAGTCCCTCCCTAACCTACCAATCCCTCCCTAACCTGCCAGTCCCTCCCTAACCTGCCAGTTCCTCCATAACCTGCCATTCCCTCCCTAACCTGCCATTCCATCCCTAACCTGCCAGTCCCTCCCTAACCTGCCAGTCCCTTCCTAACCTGCCAGTCCATCCCTAACCTGCCAGTCCCTCCCTAACCTGCCAGTCCATCCCTTACCTACCAGTTCCTCCCTAACCTACCAGTCCATCACTTACCTACCAGTCCCTCCCTAACCTACCAGTCCCTCCCTAACCTACCAGTCCCTCCCTAACCTACCAGTCCCTCCCTAACCTACCAGTCCCTCCCTAACCTGCCAGTCCCTCCCTAATCTGCTAGTTCCTACCTAACCTACCAGTCCTTCACTTACCTACCAGTCCCTCCCTAACCTGCTAGTTCCTACCTAACCTACCAGTCCATCCCTTACCTACCAGTCCTTCCGTAACTCACCAGTCCCTCCATAACCTGCCAGTCGCTCCCTAATCTGAGGATCCCTCCTCACCCGCTCTTCGTTTCTCACCAGGTCGCCGGAGTGGGCGAAGGTGTCGAACGCCGAAAGGGAAAGCCTGGGGCTCGTCTTCGAGGACGACGGAGAGTTTTGGTGAGTGCCGTGTTGTGTGAAATGTTGTGTGGGGCTCTGTTGTCTTATGTTGTTTTGTGCGGTGCTGTGTTGCCCTGTGTTGTGTTGTGTGGTGCTGTGTTGCGTTTGTCTGTGTTGTGTTGTGTTGCGTTTTTCATTGTGTGGTTTGACGTGTGATGCCGTGTTTCCAAGAGTAGTAGCCTCAGTTATCAAGTCATCAGTAACGAAAAAAGCATTTACGACGGTTTATGCATCTTTGTACCAATCTTGAGATTGACATTTACAACAGGAATTGTATTCATCCTGTTGTATTTTCTTGCACTGGAAGAGAATTATGTTTACAGTGCAAGATAAGCCGAGAAATCAGCTGTCTTGTGTAAAGAGTGTTCTCCTTACACTCAGAATATTCATATTCGACGTCTTGATCTAACAACTTTTTACTGAAAGTAATAAGTAGTTATGGAAGATAAATGGTATTTCGGAACTGCGATGCTTTAGAATATCCTAATGAATTAGTTTGTCTCGAAAATATGACCTTTAGCCGCTGAACGCATCATGGCGAGTAGCTGATCAAAATGTAGTCTCATTTACGTCCGGGCATTGGTAGAGATCTCTTCAATCATGTGGTTCTTCAAAAGCATGACGCTATCAGAGACACTTGTTAAAAAATTGTTGCTATTTTTTCGCAGAAAAACATAATACTCATCTTATACAGGAATAATGCTTCTAATTAAATTGAAAACATTGTGGGTAAGGAACTTGTAAAAATAATTGAAACTCCACTAGCACGTATTAAGTAGTTGATATCATTCAACAATTTAGATTTTCATCAACTATTTACTTCTTCATCCATGGTTAATTTTATTTTTAATGCTTATATCATTTTCAACAGGATGACATTCGAGGATTTCTTGGAACACTTCACCGACCTCAGCATCTGCTTCCTGATCAACACGAGCGTCTTGAGTCTGAGCAAAACTTGGAACGAAAGCTCCTTCCATTCCGCCTGGACCATCGGGGTTAAGGGGCATCACTCCGACAGATCGGGGGGCTGTCTCAACCACAAAGAATCTTTCCTACGCAACCCCCAGTACAAGTGAGGAGTGTTGACCTTATAGGGGGTCCCTTTTCCTTAATTGTGACTTTGAGCACAGGGTTCATGGGGACGACAGATCGGGAGGATGCCTCAACCACAAGGAGTCTTTCCTACGCAGGAGACTCCTACACATTATAACTTTCCTACACATTAAAACTGAGGAATGATGACCTTAGGAGCATTCCTAGTTCTTAATGGAGTCTTGGAGCATGGGGTTAAGGGCCACCACTCCGACCGATCGAAAAATGTGAGAACCACATGAAGGTCAAGTGAGTTTGTTTTGCCTTAAGGCAACGCTCTTCTGATCTTCAGAAGAGCCCCACTGATTGGAAATTGTGAAATGGAACGTGTGGCGTCAAAAGAAGTTTGAAAATATTTAGCATTTGTTTCCTAAAGTGCCAGGAGCCGGGGAGTTGAATAAGGCCATCTTGCAGATGAGCGCGCCATCGTTATATTTATGTCATGACGTTGCAGGTTCGACGTGCGTGACGACAAGGAGGACGTCATCGTGCAGCTGCTGCAGAAGGACATGCGGGAGCGACGGAGTGAGGGCGTACAACAGCTCGTCATCGGCTTCCACATAATGAAGGTTACCTTGTATTTTATATATTTATTTCATTTTATTGACATTCGAGGCATGTAGCAACCATAGGCATAGGTATATTATCAACGAGTATAAACGCGGTCAAGAACAGACTAGACAAGGCTGCGCAGGAGCATATGCGTTTAGTCTTGAAATACCTAGTACCCTATGTAACAACTGAAAGTCTAGAAACTATTTCAAACTACCGTCCGTTGAAAATATTTGATCAAAAGTTCTGTCTTTTAGATCTGTGAACTATTCAAGAAAAGAACAAGAATCGGCGACAGGCCTATTCTTCAACGCTGATGATACTATACTATACTTAACATCACGAGTTAAGATGAGATCCTTTTGGGGTTGGGACATTGGTGGGTGTGATCCTGTATAGGCTTTAAAGTTTTTTTCGGCGAATTCAGGAATCGTAACATTTATTTATCGCATATCACGTAATCTCAGCAACCATTTATCCTCACAAGTTGAAGATAAGTTCAAGTTACACTTATATAATCTTCTATGTACTACGGTATCTCTTTCAACTTGAAGCAAACATCATTAACGATATTTCGACTCGTACCTTCTGTATGGTTGATGTAAACCACTTTCAAAACACCGGATCTTTCTAGTCCAGTTGAGGTTGAATTGAACCGCGAGTACGATCGTTCCATTCTAGCCACTCAGACGGTTGAAGTAAACCGCTATTGAAATGCGGAATCTTTACATCTCTTGTTCAAGTGCAAGCGAACCGCGAGTGCGATCTTTTCATTCAAATCTTTCTTATCTTTCCATCCATTAGGTGGAAGTGGACCGCTAGTACCGGGTTTTCCTATCTATCCTTCTTATTTTTTCACCTATATGGTGGAAGTGAACCGGAAATACCTGGTTCACCTTTCTTTCTTATCCTTCCACCCATAAGGTGGAAGTGAACCGCGTGCATCGGGTTCACCGTTCTTTCTTACCTTTCCACCCTTCAGGTGGAAGTGAACCGTGAGTACCGGGTTCACCGCATCCACGCGTCAGCGGCCACGTCAGACTACATCAAGACGCGCTCCATATTCCTGAGGGAGCAGCTGCCCAAAGGGCGCTACGTCGTGGTGCCCACAACCTTCAAGCCCAACGAGACCGGAGACTTCCTCCTCAGAATCTTCACCTCCCGACACTGTGATGCTACGTGAGCCTTCAAATGGAACCTATCAGGCATGCGACGTTTAATCGACGTTAAAACGTAATTAGCGCACGACCTTGAAACTTTATAAGTGCACGGCGTTGAAT
Source organism: Hyalella azteca (assembly GCF_000764305.2). Taxonomy (NCBI): domain Eukaryota; kingdom Metazoa; phylum Arthropoda; class Malacostraca; order Amphipoda; family Hyalellidae; genus Hyalella; species Hyalella azteca. The sequence goes on from NW_025942709.1 coordinate 57,024, forward strand.
CTGTGTTGAAATAAACGATTGAACGTCGTTTGCCTTGCGGGTGGTTTTGTCAATTTATGGTTGCTAATTTTTTTGACAGAAAAGACATAATTTTTTTAAAAATCGCTCACGCAACTGCGACACCATGTACCTATGTGTTCAAACATTGCTTTTTGATTATGATTATTTTCTTATTTAATTTTAATATAGCTAATTATTAATAAAAGACATTAATATTTTGCATGTAAAATATTTAGTGCCACTGTAAGACCACATATGTGTTCAAACGGAGCTTCATCCCCCCCCTCCCCCCACAGGGAGCTGCTGCAGTCACAGCCCGTCATCCCGTGGTACTCCTGCGTCAGGAGACCTGTCATCGTCACCGCCGTGACCGTCAAGAGTGCCTCGCACCTCGTCGCCCAGACCGCCTTCGGAGGTGGGTGCATCAGCACGATGTTTAAGGCGCTGGTTGGGGGTGTGAACCTGTAAACTGTAAGGAGGGTGTAAACTGTAAACTGTGTGAATATATTAACTGTAAATTAATGAAAAAATATGACTCAGTAATCAACTACTGTGAGTGACAGAGCGCATCGTCGACGAAAACGTGAAGTCACGGTCAGACAGATGGACGGACATGACGAGCACAGTGGCGCCTTTTTTCCATAAATTAGAAAATACGCTAAAAATTAAAAGTGAATTCGGAATTCATGGGTACATAATTTTGCACCTGGACGCTGTTAAGTGTTTTAGGTGAGGAGGGCGGTATGGGGATCGAATTCCAGCCATTGTTAAAGTTAGCGGGACAATTACATTTTTTGTTTTATAATTTATTATACTGGTATTGTCACTTTGCCTTTGTTTAATTATACGTGTTTGGCCGATCGTTTATTAGCGTACATATATTACGTACCCATTTTATTATCTCTCAAATAATGTACTAGTTATAAAAAAAAATTTCATTCAAAATTCCGCTATAACCGGCATTCCATGATTAGTTCTGCTAATTGAAATTTATTAATTAGTTCGGCAATCGTTTAGTCGACTTTGTCTTACAAGTTTTTTGTTCAGCAGAAAACATTCAATAATTTAGATCCATGTTTTGTGTAATAATTGCATGCTTCTTCATTTATAATTGTTTTAAATTGTTTGATCTATATTTTTAATGATTTATTCATGAACTTGAACCAACGAAAACGAATTTATGTTTTGACTGTAAATGCATGTTGCTTTGCACCTTTTGATCATTATGTATTTGCATACATTAAATTGATTTGGGGCTTACAGCTGTTCAATTATTTATAATTTATTAATTTTGTTGATACACTTTTTTATTGAATTATTGAAACTGCAGCCTTTGACGTTTAAATTATGAAATAACTTTTCACGTGTAAAAATGTTTATTCCCCCTCCCCAAATTGGAATATTATTATACTTATTTTTTTAATGTGATTTGTAAGATTTATTTAACCATGAAGCTCATGACTTTTATTTGTTGCTCAGCAATTCAATAAGGAAAAAATCAATAGGCTGAATTGATTGCTGTGGCGCTTGAGAATTTCAATTGAAGGTCAGAACCTAACTTCATTCTCGCAATTATTCTTACGCGGCTCTAATTGAAGACATTCACTTCAGTATTTAGAGTAATTGTATATGAAAAGCTTCTAGGTACTCAATTAATTAGCAAGACAGTTAGAATAAATAATTTGAAGTCTAGTTGTGCTAGCACAAAGTCTGTATAAAGTCTCGCGATCCTCTAGAAATTTTCTTGTTGTTACATCATTCACGATATTCTCTTCATTCTTAATGATAACTAAAGAAACTAAAAATTTTGGAGTATGACTACATATTATTTAATATGATTTAAGGTCGTCCGAAGGAATCAAGTAATTAGCTCATGTAATTCAAGCTAACTTAAGGCCATTGCATTGGTTTTCATTTTTAATTTAAACGTTATTCAACTTAACCAACAGCATCATTCAGTCCAATTCTCCGGTGTTATTTTCAGTTCAATTATATTTTGATACGTTACTGGTTCACCATTCATCGTTCGATCTCCATCATACACTTTTCGTTGTTCGCCATTCATCCGTCGATGCTCGCCGTTCACTTGTTGTTCACCATTTGCCCGTCGTTGTTTGCTTTTCACCTCTCAGTATTCGTCATTCACCCGCCTTCGTTATTCAGCCATCATTGTTTTTTTCGACAGTTATTGTTTCATTCACCAATCATTGTTTCTCATTCACAAATCATTATTTCTCACTACCAATCATTGTATCTTACTACCAATCATTGTATCTTACTACCAATGATTGTATCTTACTGCCAATCAGTGTATATTACTACCAATCATTGTATCTTACTACCAATCATTGTTTCTTACTTCCAATCATTGTTTCTTACTTTCAATCATTGTTTCTTACTACCAATAGAATAGAATAGAATAGAAGTGTCGGCGTTGAAGACATAGGCCCATGGCCTGTTGCCGATTCTTGAACTTTTCGTGACTTGATTCACAAGGGATCCGGCCTTTGGAACCCGATCTTTCCATAACTGACGATTGATTGAGATAGCTGCTGGACTTATTGCCTGCTCCGTGATTTGCTAGGCATTTTAAGACTGAACATATGCTCCTGCATAGCTTCGTCTAGTCTGTTTTTGAAGATTTTCATACTCAGAGCTTCAACGATGCTATCAGGGAGGCTGTTCCACATGTCGGTGACTCGAAGCGAGAAGAAATGTTGTCGCATGGATGTGTTCCAACGCTGTTTTTTTAGTTTATAGCCGTGGCCCNTTTTTTGGCTCCACCAAGCTTAATTTTAGGTACATACGCATCAACTGCAGGCATAACCGTGTCCTTGAGAAGTGACCATGACTCAGCCACATTCATGTCCTTAATACATTCCGAAATATTCACTGCATTCACTGCTTCTCGGAGTTTCATTGTTTCACCATTGTTTCTCATTCACCAATCATTGTTTCTCATTCACCAACCATTGTTTCTCATTCACCAACCATTTTTTCTCATTCACCAATGAATGTTTCTCATTCACCAATCGCTGGTTTTCATTCACCAATCATTGTTTTCATTCACCAGTCACTGTCTCTCATTCATCAATCTTTGTTTTTCATTCACCAATCATTGTTCCTCTTTCACCAATCATTGTTTCTCATTCACCAATCATTGTTTCTCATTCACCAATCATTGTTTTTCATTCACCAATCATTGTTTTCTCATTCACCAACAATTGTTTTCTCATTCACCAATCATTTTTTCTCATTCACCAATCATTGTTTCGCAATCACCAATAACTGTTTCTCATTCAACAATCATTGTTTCTCATTCACCAATCATTGTTTCTCATTCACAATTCATTGTTTCTCATTAACAAATAATTGTTTTCTCATTCACGAATCATAATTTCTCATTCACCAATCATTGTTTTATCATTCACCAATCATTGTTTCTCATTCACCAACCATTGTCGCTCATTCACCAATCATTTCTCATTCACCGATCACGGTTTTCCCACTGTTGAACCTTTCACCCGCTCGTACCCCGCGCCGTGTCCCTAACAAACCCCACGTCCCCATCGGCTGCCAGAGATGAGGAACCAGGTTCAACAAGTGCGTAAAGACAGAGTCTTCCGTCAGCAAGTTAAGGGCATCAAAGTTAACGTCGAGAACGCAGACGCGGTCGCCGAACTCAAGAAGCCAGGTCTCTTGACTTTTGTTTGTTGATGCACGGTAAACTTGAAACTTTATCAACTTAGTTGCTTATTCGGGCACCAAAAATGCGTTTCACGTATACTGTTAAGGCCAGTTTTATTAGGTTGCTGGTACGAAATCACAGTTTTTCTCCACTTCAGATGCTTTAAAGAATCAAAATTAGCATTAGACACTGTAGATTTATTATGTGCACGGTACCTGAATGCTTTCTTAAGTATGTTTAAGTTGGTGAATGCCAAACTTTTATTGAACGACATTAATTTTGTCGATGCATCTCGATCAGTAGTTCTCTAGAATTTCGCTCTAACTTTCTCAAGTCTTTGCGGTAAACTAAAGTGAAGAACTTGAGTTAATTCTGTTTAGTTTCTTTACAGTTTTAGATGTTTTTTATTACATTCGTCATTGTAAATATATCCTTGTAATTCATCGAGAAATTAACATTAGAAATTTCTGTGACTTTTTTTCCTTTTGCGTAAAAAACAATATATATCCTGCTCCATTCGTGGAATTTATTATAGTCATGTCGTAATATTTTATTCTCTTTAGGATTACGGTAGTTGTATTCTTTAATAATATATATATTTTTTACAAATTAATTTCATTCGCTCTCTGTTTTATTTATTGATCATATTTATTTTTTTATGTTTTATTTTGTTAACATTTACAGGAATAGTTATTTAGTTACGTCTTCAGATAATTAAATATATTAAATAGTTGCAACATGTTGAATGTTCACCTTCCTGAAATGTTAAATAGTTTGTATTTAACATTTGCTTATTGTAAACAACATTTCTATTTTAGATATTTGTTGTTTTTGTTTAATTTAAGACACTGATGTCAATTAACAATCGAAATCTCTCACAGATCAAGATTCATCTTTTTAGTCGTTACAATAATTTCATTTTTTTACAACTACTAATTGCTTCAGTTGATATGGAGGCCATGCTATAAGGCCATTAATAATTTACTCGTTTATTATATAGTTCGTTTATTTTTTAATTCTAACTTTTAAACCGATATATCTACGCAAGCTCTTGAATTATGGTAAATAGCCCGCTCTTTGATTTTATTTTGTAAGTAGCTAAAATTTCTAAACATCTAGTAACATGACCGATTATTTTATGGTACCTCAATGGATTATGACCTAAATATTAATGAATTTCTAGTCCAAGGAGAGCTAAAATTTACATAATTTTCTGCTAAGTACTATGAAGGTGAGTCGTGATGTCGGTAATGAACCAAAACACACCCGAAGGTATGTAGATAGAAGGAATAGTTGGTTGTTAACAAGAAGGTAATTGATAGGTCAATTATTTTCAAGAAACTGGATGTTTTTGGTCCTCAGGAACTTACGTTCACAAATTGAGTAGTTCTTGGTACTTTGAAAATTATACGTTTACAAACCGCAAGATTTTTAGACGCAACGAATATATAGAAATATTATTATTATATTTTATATTATTATAAAGTTGAGGAATGTTGAAGATGTTTTCAAAGATGATCTGTTCAGGTTCCCGTAAAACTCTAGAATGTTTTTTTTTCTTAACCATGTGCAATTATGAAGCCCTGCATTAAATTTTGTGGTTTTGAGAAATTGATGAACCGGTTGAATATTTGGCCAATAATAATTACTTAACTTACTATACTGAACACGTGTTCATGTTGCGATGTTCTGACAGTTCTCTGTGTTCCCCGCAGCCTCAGCGAACATCCAAGAACATAATTCGTCCCGTGAGTGGTGTTCTGAGTGTGAACAAGTTCAACATGTTCATTAATAAAGAACTAGCACTTTTTTATCCCTACATTAAACTGAACTTTTTCTGCTTGTCAACGGCCTTTTTATTATCGGTGTTTGGTGTGCTTCTGACTTCTCCGTACGATAAATTTGTATAATTTTACTGTTCTGATCTTCTGTATACCCTGTGTGACCGTGCATCTTCCTTATCTACCATGATCTGTTAATTATTTATAAATATATTTCCTAATTAAAATCTAAATCTTTATATTTCAACAATAATGATATTCAATGATATCATTCAATATTCGTAGATATTCAATGAGCATGACTGTCGCTACTGAGTATTTTAGTCTCGAGTGTAGAAGTTTGAAACTGGAATCAGGAAAACTAGATTGTCATTGTCCTTAATTATGTTCTGGTAGCATAAGTAATATGCCCTGGCGTGCCATTGATAAACAATAATTGAAATAATCATGGATGGAAGTTAAGCCTTCATGATTAGCGCATTAAGTACATGTTATTGTCATTGTCCTTAATTATGTTCTGGTAGCATAACTGATATGCCCATTTACCGGCCTAAACTGGGTCAGGATGACCCACATCAGGGAAAAAAGTGCATCGCTGTTTGAAAGTGTTCTGCTCTCACTGTTTCCTTATATATATCATATAAACTGGAGTTCCTTTATATGTCATCTTTTTGTGCGTTGATATGAAAAATTTTTCACTATTATTTGGCGTGCGGCACAAATTAAACGGCTATTTTGGCAGTGTTAGAATTAATTTCACTATCCCTCAATTTCTTTTGAATTTTTTTCCTGTAAAACTTTATAAAAAGTATTTATTTTCAAATAATTATAATGGTAAACTTTTTCTGTCCTTTTAATAAACTATCTAATCTAAATTAAAGCTATCCAGTAAACTGTACCACTACGGGAACGAACGTATTTTGAAACTACTCAACTGCGTCAAAATCGATTATAAATACCTACATACCACACTACTGATTGCTGCAGCTGATTATACCATACCATACTGTTAATTGCTAAAACTGATTATAAATACCTTAATACCATATACTGCTAATTGCTGTAACTGATTATAATTTTATAAATACCTTGATACCATCCTGTTGATTGCTGTAACTGATTATAAATACCTTCCTACCATCCTGCTGATTGCTGTAACTGATTATAAATACCTTCCTACCATCCTGCTGATTGCTGTAACTGATTATTACCTTCCTACCATCCTGCTGATTGCTGTAACTGATTATTACCTTCATACCATCCTGCTGATTGCTAAAAGTGATTAATTGTAAACAACTTCACACATTTGCTTGACTGTTTTACAACATTTTTCGATTGTTCACAAATATGTTTAAATATTAACATACACATTTGATTGTTTACAAACATTCTTTCTTTCAAACATTCCCGATTCATTGAAAACATGCACAATTGTTTTTAAAAATGGATGGTTGCTTACAAACATGTTCGATTGTTTACGAACATGCGTTGTTGTTAACCAACATGCACGATTGTTTACAAACATGTTCGATTGGTTAATAACATGCTTAGTTGTTTACTAAAGCGCTTATTACTTATTTACTTTAATCTATCCTATTCTATCGTTTTAATTTAGTTACGTTAATACATTTTTCGTGTTTGGTGTTCGTTGTCTAGGTCATTATGTTTGTATATCATTAGTTTGACAAATTTAATTCGTGTTTTAACTGAAATTGTACAGTATTTTTCTGATAATTTATTTTATTATTGGGAATTTTTATCCTGGGTGAATTCTTGTCGTTCAGTCAGTTTTGGATGTTAATATCAACGTTGAATATTTGCAATTAGGATATTTTTCCCTTAAGTTTATAACTTATTTAGCACCAGGGATTAATAAGAATCAAAGCTTTCCTAGACGGCCGGTGACATCTTTCATTTAAATATTGAGTGAAGTTCATCTAAATGCCAAGTTTGTTATTTTGCTCAGTGCTTTTTAAAGAAATAAATCTACTATTAACCGTAAAATTATGCTTGTCATTATTTTAGAACATATTTGATACTGTCATATTACGTTGTTGCCCGGGACTTACAAATCGTGACTGCTGCAGGTGAGTCTGTTGAGCTTCCGTCGTTTCACCCACTATATGCTTATCACTGTCACTCCGCTCTAGCAGTTTAACATCTAAATTAATCTTTTTAATTAATATTTTATTTATAATAATATTTACGGTGTTACCTTACTACTTGGTAATGCCCAGTCTGCTGCATCTGGACAAGCTAGACAACTATTTTTTAAAGCTCCCAGAGTAAGGTTGTTTTTCTTAACCTGTCGTCAACCATATTGACGAGGTATTCTTTCCCATGCCTCAATGAACCCCATAGCAGAGGTTGTCTCTTCCAAGCCCTTATAAACCCCATGCTAGAGGTTGTCGTCCTTACCATGCCTTCTCCAACCCCATGGAAAACATTGTCTTTTCCTATTCCTGAAAACCAAAAGGAAGGAGCTGGCTTTTCCAAGACATGGTCCACCCAAAGAATGAGGCTGTCTCTTCCACGCTCCAAAAAAACATTTTTAGAGTTTTTTTCCAAACTATCACCAACCTCATGGAAGAGTGTTTTTTTTCTAGCACTAACCAACCATTCTAGTCATGGAAGAGTTTGAATTTATTTTAAAAATATTCCCCACTAATGGTTGCCATGTCATCCCATCCCCCACCCAGGGGAGCCGGACGCATACTGCATCATTAAGTGTGAGGGGGAGACGGTGCGCACCCCCGCGGACCGGGGGACAAGCAACCCCAAGTGGGACACGACCGCCATCTTCTACCGGGCTCGCCCCCAGGTCCCCATCGTGATCGAGGTGCGGCCGATTATGTTTTCATACTTTTTTATATTTTTAATCGCGATTCATTCCACATTATTTCCTATCTGTTCGCCACTTTTCGCGTAAAGATCGATACTGTAAGCTAAACAGTTGAAATATTTCGGTAACGTCATTGAGTCATGTTTTATTGCTAAAATTATTAAATTTAGATTATGAATGTGCCTAACAAAATTTTGGTACTGCCTTGCTTAATTGGTGCCCAAGAGTCGCTGCACTCGGTTAAAGTCATTATGGGTGTGCTTGGTCACCTAAACGAAATTAGCTTCTGATCAGAATTTATTTTCCGACTTTATCGTATCCTGCATAAGAGTATGACAAGGGTTAATCAAGCCGATTATACTGAGCTTGCAAGCTGCCCAACGGCTGCCTTAAATCTATAGCTGAAGTGGACATTAGCTGCTGATTTACGTGCTCCCCGAGTCCTAGGCGGCACTTGAGCGGTGTCTGGCCCGCATATAAATTTTCAGTTTGAATTCGCAGAAAAATTCAGCTTGAATTTTTATGTACGCCATGAATTCATGATGAGAGGTGATTTGTTTCTATAAATATAGATGTTTTAAATATACATAATAACAGACGTAAGGTAATATATCACGTGGTCCGCAGGTGTGGAACAAGAGTCTGCTGATGGACGGCTTCATGGGACGCGCCGAGCTGCTGGCGCCCGTCAACACCAACAGCGTCCAGGTCGCATCAAGTCATTTTTATTGCTCTGCATTCTGCCTCATTATGTGTTGAATAATACTGCTGAGCATCTGTTGGCGAATGATACTCCCGAGCATCTATTGATGAATGTTACTACCGTTGAATATTAATCCTGAGAAATATTTAATTATTTCTTCTTTATTCTCTAGCGAATATTTCTTCTGTTGAAAATTACTCCTGAACAATATTCATGTATTTCTTCCTCATTAGCTAGTATATTTTACTTAGAATATCCTTGGCATAATTGTCAAGGCTGTTGATTGCCATTACTCTCGCATCATAGCATTGCATTATATCACATTATTATATTATATCACATCATTATATTGCATCATTACATCATATCATTACATTATATCATTACATCATTAAATTACATAATTACATCATATTACTATATTATTGATGATTGTTGTATGCAGGTGGAGTTGCCGCTGTACGGCCGCCGCAGCGAGAAGGCTGTGCTGAAGGAGGGCGTGGTGCTAGTGCAGGTCTATTCTGACGACGACCTACAGAGCATTTAATATAATCATCCATCATCTAATTATCATTTTTCTATCATTAATTTTATCGAAGTTAGGTTGGCTTTAAGGCTAAGAAGTAAAGAACGAAAGCAGTGGGAAGTATTTCTTTGTTAATTGCTGCTTCGCCTCAATGTTTTTACGTTGGCAATTGGGAAATAGACTCGAAATTAATGTTTTTTAAGCGCGAATCTAAGATTAAATATTCATACGTGTTTCTCCATCTACGTTTTGGCAATCATTAAATTGCCAAAAATTCTAAAAAAAATTAAAAGTTAGGCGCTTTCACTTTGTTTTAAAATGCTATTAATATTTTGGATTCTTGGTTGCAATTATTAGCGCTAAAATTCGACGGTATGAGTGACTGATTGTAGTGAAGTAATCACAACTGTCAGTTATTTTGGTTATTTTATCGGTTGTAATGTAGTAAATTTTACAGCAACGCTTAACGAAACGTTTAAATTTTACAGTGATATTTATATATTATATTATCTCTATTTCTTGACGGTGCTACCGGTGTTATGGCCTCAAGTCAGTCGTTTGGTATTTTCATGATTGGTTGAAGTTTGAAATTTCTGTAGCCCCCAAGTTTAAGTTCTTTTTGTCAACAAATTCAGCTTCAGTAATAGATTTTTATCATTTTTGTGCTGCTCTCTGTTTTTTTACGTTTTCCTGCTAATGATACTCAGTACTGATACATAATTTTAAGCCTGATAATTTTCTATAAGTGGATTTTTTACATGATTGTTTAATATCATTATTTTCGGATACGTTCTGACGGGGTGAATAGGACTATTGACGGGGTGATTTGGTCCTTTTCGACATTTAACAAAAGCTTATAACTCAAAAAGTTCTTGCTTTAGAAAAATTGTGTTGATGGCTCTTGAAGTACCATGAGATAACCTACAAGTGCAATAAATAGATAGTTCTATTACTATATATGAATATTTGTATCACAAAAATTAAGCGCTGAAAATGGTCCAAGTCACCCCAAATTACCGACGATCTTTGTAATTTGATCGGATATACCTCTGCCTTGCAGTACCTCGCATGTGTTCAGAGTTGAAAAGATTGCGTTCTGGAAATCAGTATGTATTTTTACTAAATTTTTAAATCGTCACAGCTTTTTCTTGTGGTAGAATTTAAACAAAAGATTTATATTACAGTAACAATCCACAAGGAAAAGTTATTTTGTTTAATATAGTACAAGGCTTATCATGAAATGTGTATTTTAGTTTACATGTTAGGAAAATGACAACAACCATAAACACGAGCTTATTTGTTGGGATGTAAGGATCGTAATATATTTATCAAGATATTCGATCGGAATTCAGAGTCCAGGTCTCTGAACCCTATTGAAATTAGAGAGGCATTTTTGACTCTGAAAATAGTAATAAATACTATCATCGAATTAATAACGTGACGACAAGTTCCCAGGAACTAACTTCACTGTCTAATTGCTTTCGACGTAGACAACTTCTTATAACTTGTATAGGTGGCTGTTGTTTGCCTCCGTATGATTAGACAGTCAAACTCAGAAGAATAAATGAATTAGTCAAACTCAAAAGAATGAATGTGTCATGTTGTCCTAATGGTGACGCACTTCCTGTACTATAGCACTCCTACGTCCCTTTGCCTGGCCAAAGCATATCAGGATAACTCACAGGAGGGCAATAAAAATATGGCATAACATAGTTTAACATAGTTAAGAATTTTAACTATGTCTCATTGATTTCTTCAAGTTCAGGATTCATTTCAAGCACACGCTGTTAAAGAGTTCTTCCTCAGCATACAAAATTTTTTTTACATCACAACATTGCAATATGGAGTATTATTTCCACCTCATTTCATTCGTATTGGCCACTATCATCTCAGACTATAATTTTCACATCGCTGCTGCGACCAAAACCATGTTTTCTTCTCATAATATTGCAATTCCAATTATCCTGTTTTCGTTTTTAGTTGTTAACTTATCTCGCTCTATATCCTCTGTTGCTCTTCACGTATTCCGTCGATTCAGCAATCCCGTCCTCGTCTCTGTTGCTGTTCAGCAATTTCGTCTTCGTCTCTGTTGCTGTTCAGCAATTCCGTCTTCGTCTCTGTTGCTGTTCAGCAATTTCGTCTTCGTCTCTGTTGCTGTTCAGCAATTTCGTCGTCGTCTCTGTTGCTGTTCAGCAATTCCGTCTTCGTCTCTGCTGTTCAGCAATTTCGTCTTCGTCTCTGTTGCTGTTCAGCAATTCCGTCTTCGTCTCTGTTGCTGTTCAGCAATTTCGTCTTCGTCTCTGTTGCTGTTCAGCAATTCCGTCTTCGTCTCTGTTGCTGTTCAGCAATTGCGTCGTCGTCTCTGTTGCTGTTCAGCAATTCCGTCTTCGTCTCTGCTGTTCAGCAATTTCGTCTTCGTCTCTGTTGCTGTTCAGTAATTCCGTCTTCGTCTCTGTTGCTGTTCAGTAATTCCGTCTTCGTCTCTGTTGCTGTTCACTATCTCCTCCTTATCTTTATGCGATTCAAGACTGTTTCTTCTCTCGCCAGCCATAGCGCAGGTCATTTAGCGCCTCCTCATCATGAGTGTGACGAACGCGTTACTCGTAATGAGTCCCCAAGGCTTCCATGGCATTTGGTTTGGAGCTCTGGTTAACCACTGCACTATTTTAATTATAATCCCCAAACTTGTTATTAGTATAAATTTTATCTTTAAGCAGATGATGCATGTATAACATCTAATAGATCATTGGCCGATTTACAGGAGGCGATCTGGAAATCGCCAATCGCCGTGTTGATCTGATAATGAACCGGGCGGCGCGATACCCGCTTTCTTATTCACCGAAGAACTTACCGTCTCAATAATATTTTTTTTAACGTGAACGCCTGGTTTCTCTACCTCAAATATCAGGATAATTGCATTAAAAGGAGCCCAAGGCGCAGTGTGGGCCACGAGTCTTGCACTCTTTTGATGATTTGGGGTGACGAGTGCGAGCTGGTGTTGTGGTCAACGAGTTATTTTCGGTAAAGTTTTGCTATTGGGTCCTGCAAAATAACATTTAGCCTGACGAAGAGTAAATGCTGAAACGCCTGTTAGACTCTGGCGATTCTTGGACCAAGGTAGGTATGTAGAGCGGTAGAGGGAGACGTTAGTTATTAGTTATATGGTAGAAGGAGCTTTTTATATTCATTGTTATTCAGTGTAGCAGTTGCAAGATTCTACACCACTACGTGGGCCGATCAGTTACGCGAGTTGCCACTGCACTCGAGAAACATGAAATAGATTTACCGCTTTTCCATATGATCTATTTTATAAACTCTTCATACAAAAGGAATTTATTTCTCCGTCGTCTGTTAAAGAATAAAATACTATTTAGCCATGGGGATATGTTTAAGAGAAAAATTGCAAAGAGAAAACTTGTTAAATATTATCGTGTTCGTCGACTCAAGTAGTTTAGCTGACATGTGATGCACTTAATCCATGAAGTGTACGAGTAAATAATCTTTTTATTGAGTATTGGAACGACAATACTATTAAAGAGACACTTATTGTGATGTATGGAATATGTTTATCTTGCGAGCACAACAATTTGTATTGAAACACTTGCCTTGTATCCTTGTGCAATCGTCGAGCTTTGGCTTATAGGCTACAAGAAATAATGAGTAATTTTTGTATATTGTTTTAATTTATCCTTCTACTTAATGCAGGTTATGAAATTCTGAAGAAAATACCTTGATAAATTTGCGCTGCATGGCGCGGATTTCGTACGGAACTTTGAGCGCACAGAAGTGTGAAAATTAACTTATCATCGCAGAGAAATTTAATCTCGCTCTTTCATAAAAAAGTCATCTTGAGAAGCAATACTTAATTAACTATAATGAATTAAATACATGAACCCGCGTTTCATACAGTCTTAGAATATTTTTCGTATTTTGTGTGTCGCAACTTCTCACAACGAGGGCAACTCGCTACACCTGACATATCTACCAAGTGATCGGCAAAAAAATAGATTTGTCAATTTAAGAAATCGTGTCTGTGTGTTTTAGAAACCATGGGTACAAGAAACTATCAGCAAATTTCAGGACGTATGAGACGCGGATGATTGCAGTAACAAACCTTGAAGAGAACCAACAGTTTGTGTAAAAGAACTTGCTTAGGAAAAGAACTTAGTTAATAGTTTTTTATTGATTTCTAATCGAAAGTTCTTGGACATCACCACGCGGCCTTTTTATGTATTATATATAAAGTAAAGACAGGAAACTTCAAGTCGCATACTTCCTAAGGACGAACTCGGGGACTTGACTACATCTTTTCCTAGTCAACGAACTTGGATGCTCTAAGGCCAAGTATTACCTTTGATAAACATCTTGTTAGTAAATAGTGTAGGAGTAAAGTGTTAAACCACGGATAATATTTGTCTAAATACATGTATTCAAAATGTGGTATGACGTTAAGAAACTTCACTGAGAAAACTCGGTGTACTCGATTATTTATGTATTTATTTCTTTTTACTTTTTTCGAACTGATAACTATGCGCTTAACTGGGTTAGTGACAAGTTCTGGTTCTGATTGAACTTGTTTTTGCAAGAGCCGCTTAAGTAATCTTCAATATGCATTTGCTGCAACACTGTAGTAAGGGTTGGGGCAGGGTGGCCCAGTGGTTAAAGTTCATAGTACCAAGATTGTAGAAGAGGTTCGGGTTCGAACCCAGCTCCGTGCGTCAGTTTCTGGTCAGAATCGGCGAGGAGGCCGGGCGGTTAAAATTGTAGAAGTGAGTTGCGAGTTCAAGCCCGCGACAAGCTGTGGATGTTCTGCAATGTTAAGAATCGGCGACAGGCCTACGGCCTAATAAACGCTGAAACCGCTAACACAATGCCAGAAATATTTATTTGATCGGGCTCTCATCGACACTTGAAAATCTGTCCTAGTCTGGTAGGCTGAAGTAATCACGCTGCAGATCACATACCGAGAAACCATGAAGTGATATTTCATACCTTTCAAAATCATCCTTGTGTCGTTTGCAACCTCCGCGAAGCTGCAGCACATAACGTCTTTAGCAGCTATGAAGTACTGTTGCATTCTGTTCAAAATATCATCGTTTTGACATGTGTCACCGTTGCAAAGATGCAGAGCAAGTCCCACGCATTTATGAAGTGATATTGCATTCCGTTCAAAATCTTATCGTTTTGACTCATTTGGGAAGCTACGGATTCCCATGCACTTATGAAGGAAGTGCTGTTGCCTTCCGTTCAAAATATCATGGGTTTTGACACGTTTGCGCAGCTGCAGATCAATTCCTCATGTCTTATGAACTGCTATTGCGTTCCATTCAAAATATCTTGGTTTTGACAAGTTTGTGAAGCAGTAGATCAAGTCCCATAAACTTATGAAGTGCTATTGCGTTCCGTTCATAATCTTTTGGCGCCAGGTAATAGAATTAAGAATTTTGATCTACTTTTTTTATTTGGATTCTTCCATGTAAAGCTTCTTTAAATCTGAACAATAAACGAAAGCTTATTTGTAAGGGTAACACCCCTTCAATTATCAGGAACATCGAATAAAGTGCATCAGAATACTAATTACATTTAAATTTGCCGGCATTCACGTGACTGCTACGTGTTCTATATATTTACAATCACAATAGCTTCGGATCGATCATGCGTTGAGAAATTGATTATCATGCACGCGCATTTAGAGACTTTCTTAAAGTTAACTTCCTTTTCAGAGATAGCCAAAGCAATTTTCTTCTCTTATCTTGAACAGGTATCCAGCTCATGCAATCATTCACTCTCGTGATGGATTTCGATTATTTCTCTCCTTCCAGTCATGCTTAGTATTTTGGTGAAGGAAAATTAAAACTCAAAGAAGCTCATTCGACTGTATTCTCCAACTTTTTCAGACATCACTCTTATGCAGTTGTCAGTTCTAATTCCGTTACCGAAAATTTATCTCGTGACGAAAGTCGGTATTAGTCATTCATTCATACTGAAATGTTACAATTACTAAGGCAATAAATTGTATCGGTAAAATTGCTGCCACCAATTTCTAGTTCCTCTTGTTTCTTGTTACTAAGAGCGACAAAAATGTTTCATAAGAGAATGTCGGTCAAAAGAAAAAATTTTTTGCACAAACCGCAACAAAGTTCCTTCCACAAATCTTCATAAATTAGCTGGTAGCAAAGTAACGTAGCAAAGACAAATTTTCTTTTTAAGACAAATTTTCTAGCCGAGTGAAAAATGAACATAACAAATTAATACCAAATTGAACGGGAATCGAGCAAAAGTAGGTCAAATATTTCCTCTCGCGTGGCGTATTGGTTAAAAAACGGCGTTGAATTAATAAATAATATACAAACGATCAGTTTTCGCAACGAAATAAAAAAATATAACTCAGTACTCACTGCAGTGAGTGACAGAGAGCGCATTTTCTCGTCGACGAAAACATGAAGTCACGGACGCACTGACAGACGGACGGACAGACGGACATGGCGTGCACAATAGTGCATTTTTTTCATAAATGAGAAAATGCGCTAAAAACAGAGTCTCGCGAAGATACAAATCAATTCCATTACAAATTCTGTTGAAAACTCGACATTTATTCGCGATATACTCGCGCAACTTCGCTCTCAGATACAACTACCGAGACGACTGGGATCCGGGCAATTCATCCAAATTATACAGCAAATGTAATATAGGTTTGTTGTGGAGACAAAGCTCGGGATTTGGTAACCCCACCACTTCTAATGGAGCAGAATCGTGTGCCTGTGCTAGAGGCTGCAGGAATTTCAACCGAGATGAAATGGCTTCTTCTGAAGAGTTGCTTGAGCTCTCGATACAAGAGGGAGGCAGACTTTGACTTGTATGAATGGTGAAACCGCCCGGATTGTTTCCACGCGGAGATTCGATATTGCTTTCCCTCAAGCGTGATGGAGTATCAGATAAAGGCGTGTAAGAAGCAGAAGACGCCGATTCGGTTAAAACGGCTGAAGTGGCATCATTACTTATAACAGATGAAGGAATAGCCGTAGCAGTGGAAAGAATTGAAGCAGTACTATCATTGGTAGCAGTATTATCATTGGTAGCAGTAGCTCGGCAGTATTTGCGGGAGTACTGCCGCCACATCCGGAGCTGACAAAGGATATTGGTGCAGTCCGTGGCAGTAGAGAGCGTCCTCCGCATACTTTCAGCCTGAGAAGCGGAATAAACCAAGGTTAACACACGTAAAACTAATTTTTCATGGAGGTTTTGATTGTAAACCTACGAAGTAAACCCGGATGAGACGAGACGTTGATATTTCATAGGAACAAATAAGAATAAGAATAGGGCAATTAAGGCAACTGAATGGGAGAGATACAATAGAAATCGTTAAGAACTAAATAGAAGTCGAAACAAGGAATCGATCGATAGTCGTTGCACAATTTTGTTAAAATCGAGAATCGGGAGGCGACAAAAATTGGGATGTCGGCGCGACCTACGTCATTTCTTCAGCAAAAGAGAAGAAGTAATAAGCGAGCAAGTGTACAATTTAAAAAATTGGTAATTGGAAAATATGAGTGTGAATTTTTTGTCAGAGAATTCAAATTTGTTCAGTTATTTTTCGCGGTCATAATTGATTCGCAAGATGACTATTTTAGCAATCGAAGCTACAATGGACGGGATTACCGTTAAACTGCGAGGTATAACGGTACTAATATTATTATCACAACACATTTCTAGTGAATCTGCGATTAAAGCAATCTAGTGACTTTTTTACTTGTGTACGATCAAAATACGGCGAAGATGGTTGCCACCTCTTTAGAAAATACTGTGATCTTCTCCGAAAGACGGCAAAGACTTCCTTAGATATTGATTTCCTGGTGAAGTGTAAGGTTTATGGTGTTTTCCCCAAGTTCCTGAGATTTAAGCTTTACAAACGGTGCCTTCATAATTCAAATTTTTATAAATCGTGGCAGAATAAGCTTCTCTCCAGGGAATCATCCTCAAAGAGGAAGACGCTGAAATCTTATCACAACTATTATTATGTTAGTGACAGGTGGTAGTGGGAAGAGGGTAAGTCTATTAAGCATTCGAGCGGCCCTTTTGCTTCAAATACCTGGAGCCAATGGCGTAGTTTCAAAGGGCGAGTTTGTATGAGGGTAGCTTGAGGGTTGGAGGCGATGTAAGACAGGACTTCCCTCAGATCGTTCATTCCATAGAAGGCGACGTTCGAAGCAGCACCTACGAGCTCGCCGTGGGAGACTACTTCGTTATCTGCACGTAAAAACTACGTTTGGGAACTTCCTTTCAGCAGCGAAACAGGCACTAAAATTCTACTGAAATACCAAGTATGCACTGAAAAAAAAAACCGGGTGAATTTAAATTTAGAAAAAAGCCCGCATATATTGATTTAAGGCGAAAATTTTTGAGAAACAAATTATGTAGTGAGACTAATTATAATCTAATGAAGTTCTTGATTAACCCTCTACTCACTCGTGTAGAGGACGACATCAAATCCATTGCAGGTTAGCCGCTCGTCAGTGACAACTGAAGTGTTGATACCAACAGATGATGATGTGTTGATACCAACAGCTGACGCGTTGATATCAACAGCTGGACAGCGAGGCAGCCGCAACAAAGCCTGCCAGTTACTACGACCCATCGAGCTGTGAACAAAAACACGAGGTCACATCGTGTTAATGGCAGGACATGAAATGAAACACGCCAATATGAGTGACAGCGCCAGTGATGATAACTAGAGTACTTTGCGATACATCCTAATTCACATCTGGGTTCACGGTAGCGGCATCATTCATTCATGCACAGGCATGAAAATACGTTCAAGATCTTCCAAACCGAGACATTTTTTCCTCGCTCACCACTGCATCATTCAGCACAATATATAATGTACATATGAACATGCGCAATGTCAGACGATTTGAGTCTAAATACAAAAAGCAGAAATCCAAATACCTCAAACATAACCACCGTGGAAGGTAATGCATGGTAGAATGCTCTATCTGTTAATACATTGTTGCGAGATTCAGAAGACCAAACCTCTCATTGAAGGGAAGAGCGTCGGTGAGAGGGGCGGCAGGCAGGCTGTAAGTCTCCAGGAGTTCATAGCACTCGAGGAGCTCGGACAGAGCACCACACCGTACACCATACACAGAGCGCCCCTCCACACACACGCAGCACAGTTCCTGTGGCATAGAGTGTTATTTTAGCTTCAACTTACACAATACAGTGAGTATTTAAGCTTAAACTTACACAATACAGAGCGTATTATTTTAGCTTCAACCTACACAATACAGAGCGTATTAGTTTAGCTTCAACCTACACAATACAGAGCGTATTATTTTAGCTTCAACCTACACAATACAGAGCGTATTATTTTAGCTTCAACCTACACAATACAGAGCGTATTAGTTTAGCTTCAACCTACACATTACAGAGCTTTGCCCTCAAATTTTACACACACATGCCGCACCGTTCCTGTAGTATTTTGCTATAGGTCAGCTACACCGCACACCGTACAGGGCTTCACCCTAAGAATTTCATTTGCACGAAGACAAAATTCCAGTGGCATAACGAATTATTTTACATTCACTGTACACTAAACAAAGCATCACCCTCATACTCCACTTCTGTCGTATAATGGATAGATCCTTCACCGCTCACCATACAAGGCAATAAATTAAAAATCAAAACACACACGGCACAGTCCCTGTGGTATTCTTGACACAGCACAAGAAATGGTCTGCAAAATTTGCACCTTTAGTTACAATGGAGAATATCTTTATACCACTGAAGGCCCTTGTGCATCTAACGCATTCATTTCGGTCACACCACAATGTTGCATTATTCATCCGCTTTATTATACCAGTATTTAGCATTATTCATTCATTTGCATATTACCAGTATAATGTATTATTAGTTAATTTATATTATTGCAGTATATTGTCTCCTGACGACATTAAGACCAGAATTATCCACGATGTCAATCAAACAAACATGCACAGAAATTTCTTTCGCGATATGTTGACAAAAATGAAGGAACATCTTGAATTTTCACGCAGGATTTCGCCTAAAACGTAGGAAAGATCAGGGTTTCGTAAATGATATATGAAAATTAGGGAAAATTATTTCATTGCAGGTTGTATACTTCAAGCGTGACGCGGCCTAACAATATTACAGGCACGTATTTCATTTGTTCTCAATTTCGTTATTTTCTGTTTTCACTTAAATGATACTTTTGCCAAATCGGTGGAAACAGGAAGGAATCGACATCATTGTGGTCATAATTTTAGCGTGTTAATTAAAAAGAATTCTAAACGTTTCTTAGGAGTAAACTTTAGACGCCTACAACGCTATGCTTGTCAATTGCCGTCTATTTTCAATTTGACCTTAAGTTTCTTAAGTAAGACAGGAGGTGAATTAATAATTCATTCAGATTAGAAAAAATGCATTAAATAAACAAATAAACTTACTTTATTGCTGGCGCTCTTAACAGTATTACTTGTAAAATTTTTTAGCATATCTTGTTTTGCCACGCTGTCCAATTCCCGCGGAGAAATCGACGGGTAGTAAATCTTGCCTATCACTCGAAATTCACTCGATTTTGAACTGTAGGAGGTCCCAATAAAAAATATTCGTTCAAATAATCGATAGAAAATACATTTATTTTTTCTATTTACTGATGTTGCACAGGTTAAGCACACGATATATAATGGTTTAAATTAATACAAGTACTTTGAAATTTAGACCGGTGGAAACGCTTGTCATAGAACAGTTTAAATCAATACAAGCACCTTGAACTCTACTCTTGGCAGTCTGAAGTGCTTGTCATAAAACAATTTAAATCAATACAAGCACCTTGAACTCTTGGCAGGTTGGAGGGCTCGTTTAATGTCGCCAAGAGTGACGTGCGTGACAAGGCAGCGATCCTGCCACGGCCTGAGGGAGGGAGCGACGAGCCTCTTCCCTTGCATGCCGCTCTCCTCGTCTAAATTTGGCTGGTTTTTAGTTGTTTTGGGGCATGGGAGGCTCTTGCTACCACCGTGAACCGGAGACAAAAACCTGCAGAGCAAACGAATTAATCAGGTTTGGAATAAAAGAAAATTGGAAACACACAGCACAAAGAACGGACACACCGCACAAAGATCAGACACACAGCACACAGAACGGACACACAGCGCACAGAACGGACACACAGCGCACAGAACGGACACACAGCGCACAGAACGGACACACAGCGCACAGAACGGACACACAGCACACAGAACGGACACACAGCACAGGCACACAGAACGGACATGCAGCACACAGAACGGACACACAGGGTATACACAGGCTCACCTCTCCATGGACCCGTTCAGGGCGCCGCTCTTGTTTAGATTGCTGTTGTTGGACCCAAACTCGCGATCTCTTAGCTGCCTGCACATAACCAACATCCCAGTATTGAAATTGAAGCAATCAATAGGAAGTATTTAAGACTGTAAATAGTTAGTGAGGCAACGGGAAAACCAGACGGTGAGAGTGTGGAATAATAGTTAAAAATACTGAATAGAATAGTTACTAAAAGTGGAATGAAAATCATAAAAACAATGATAAAATTCACTGAAAAGAAGAATGAAATAAAGGGATAAAAACCATAGGAAATAAATTAAAGAGGAAAGGTAAGGAGAAAATCGAGGAGTTCATGTTCAGAACAATTGGGTGAGTAAGTAAGACCAGACCTTGCTGTGATATCAAGTAACTTAAAATAGAAAAAATAAGGTTAAAAACTGTGGAGAAAAGATGAAGAAAAATGAGCTGCATATGTGAGAACTGATCTTGCTGTAATATCGAGTAACTTCAAATGGAAAGGTCAGGAAAAACTGCGGAAAAATTATTAGGAATAATATTTAATTAGCGTATGTGTTACCTGATCTCGCTGTAATATCGAGCCTCGTCCGCCTTGGCCTTGTTTTCAAACACGCGGCGCGTCTCCGCGTCCAGAGCCTTCCAGCGCGCAGCGATCTCTCGACCGATGACCGTAAAGTCAGCACCCGCGAACTCCCGTAACACTGATCATATCAATAAAACTTCATGAAAAATTATAATAAGGCTATAGGTTATTGACATCAATTCAATTTACTGGAAGTCTGTATCAAGTTCACCAGTTACAGATAACTTCAATTCGATTTGATGAAAAACTATAGTAAATTTAACAGTTCCTGACAATATTAATTGGACGTGATGCAAATTAATGTCAAAATTAATTTTCTGATGAAAATTAATGTCATGTCTAACAGTTATGATTTTTTGCAAGAGTCGATTCCGATGGAAATAAAAATTAATCATCTGTTTTCTATTGGACTGATCGCAAAGCTTATACATTTACCGGTATAGGTTTATAAAGAGAGGCATGGTAACAGTGAATGAAATATTTCTAAGAAACTACACTCCACAATTTTCTATAACTGAAGAAATTCGCTCAAAAAAGGAGAAAGAATTATTATATTTAAAAAATATGCATATGATATTAAACGAAAAATCGTAACGCCAATTGGAAAGAATTTAAAAACAGAGAAACTCTGCTGGAGTTGATGAAGTGATCTTACACTCATAAAAATATTTAAAAACTTTGTCAAAATAACGATTCAATTTTATCCTGATGTATGGCCTCCTATGGCGTATCAGTGCTACGTCAGTTCTTCGCTCGAGCTGCGGGTAAGAAAGTGAGTCAATATTCGGACAATACGACCCATTCTTGTTTATGTGTGTACACTGACCGTCACCGCGGACGTGCTTAGCAAAAGAGGCGAAGGCGGACACAGGTTTGCTGACAAGGTGTCCTCCGTATGGCCACCTCTCCTTGGCCGTCGTGGCCGCCACAGCTTTGACAGCCTGTCTGTCCGCCCACGAGAGACGGAGGCCAGAAGGAGACTGGCCTGCACGATTGATTTGAAATAATTTACAGATATATACGTTCAAAGTACAGGATACTAAAATCAATAGTCATACAGACGCACCCTAATCGTTCAACTTGTTTGTAATTAACGTTGTCAGTTTTTATACACAAATACGATAGCACTGACTGAATGAAGAGTAGTCTCTAATAAATTTTAGCTGCATATTATGTAGACAAGATCTTTCTTTCTAAGCATGAACAATATTTAATATGTAAGAAAATAGACTCAGTTTAAACAACAAACATTCGTCCTCTGTCAGAACAGAGAGAAAAATCTGTATGAAACTTCGAAGAAATGTAAAAATTAGCACTAAACAGAAAATATATGAGCGACTGATTTCTCAGTCGTCACAAGTTTGTTCATTTTGATCCGTGAAGGTGCTTAAGTCTAGTGGTTCTTCCATCTGTTATATTGACTGTACAATCAGAATCAGACGAAGATGAAATTATTTCTTCATTGAAAAATCACAGTAATATGTTTATGAGATCAAATAAGGTGACATCACATTCCAGGAATAAACGCTGCAACGCTCACCAAGTGTAGCTGGTGAAGTGGTTGCACTGCTCAGGGACGAAGAACGATTCAAAGAGTGCGTATTGTTCGCTTCCATGGCATTCTTCTGTGAGCTCTTATTTTGATCGTGAGTCAAAAGAGAGTCGGAAGCACTTGCGGAACTTTCTTCATCATCCATGTACAACTTAGTTTGATTCTGCCCAGATTTGGAGCTTTTTTCTTGTGTCTCGACATCATTATCATGAGGTCCAAACTGGCGTTGAGTATGCATCATATCAGAGTTCAATTTTCCTTCATCAATATTTAGCGAAGACTTCAATGGGTGCTGATCTTCACTTCTATTTATACCTTTTTCATGATTGTCATCAATCCGAGTTGATTCTAAAAGACACTGACCAAGATCACTAGCCGATTCTCTTGTGACATGATCTATATTCTGAACAGACTCAAACGGCTCTATTTGGCGATATGTCGTGTTTTCATCACAATTAATTTTCGCTTTTTTTGCCGGAGATTCCATGTTTCTTACAAGCTCGTCCTCGCGCCCTCTCCTTCGGGCTAGCGAAGAGCCCGATCCGGCAACTCGAATACTCTGCAGAAGTAGATACAAATAATTTTTGACACCAACTTGATAATGCAGATACTTGATAATTATTGACACTAACTACCGGTCAAAGATATAATTATGAGAATGACAAAAAAGTGACCATTAAATCAATGACGATTATAATACTTTCTTTAACGTTACTTACCTCGATGTTGATGCCATCATCACCAGTCACGTGGCCCTTACTCCACGCCACAGGGTCGATGTCACCACTCACACCACGCAATAAAGAGGGCTCGGCTTCACCATCATCTGCATACCAATAATTTATGCAGCTTGAGCTAAGCAATAGCAAGGTGTGTTCCAATAGACTACGTACTTTGGAAGATTATTTATGATCTAAATTTTTTGGTAGATTCTAACAAAGAATTAAGTGTATCTGTACAGCTCCCTCAGTACAATGCGAGAATTATAATACATGATTACCTTAAAATGCTTCATTATTTCTTTTTATAAACTCGATTAAGATAATTTAAGATATAGCATCAAGTTGTTCTGAAACCTAAACTTGCATTGCTATAATCTCAGCGTTGGATATTTTGCAGTTTTACATGCATATACATCAACAAAAATGGCTAAGCATTTTTAAATCTTCATTTAAGACAGTTATTTCAAAATTATCAAGAAAAATACTCTAAATATACGAATAAAAACACAGTTGAATGGAAATTTAAACCATACATGGTAAAAAAGCTAAATAAATTTTTAGCTAATAAAAAATCAACTTTTAACCTAGCACAAAATTTACCATTAATGGTTTTCCGCTGCTCAACGATGCTAGTACAGTCCACTTGAGACAGAATTTCGTGAAGAGTGTTTTGCTCGTCGGCTGTGAGCAGAAAATTATCGGTCTTCAAAGAATTTTTGTCCTTTTCATTAATTAGTAGAGAGTTCTCAGGATAAGTAACTTTATTACTCTTTGTCCCGTCAATCTCAGTATTCTTTTCAACCATTGATGGTTCATCAGTTTCACCTATCATTATGCTTCTTCTAGTTGAATTTTTAAAGTATAATTTTTCTTTGGATTTATTCACATCAGTTCCAGAGAGGTCAGAGGGTGCAGTAATGATATTTTTATTATTAATTACTTTTTTACCAGCCATCAAATTTGTGAAATTGCTTGCATTGCTACGAACAACTGCGCTGGAGCTAAATTGACCGCAAGTTGAATCATCTGAGGCGGCGTCCGTATTTTCTTTGTCCATAGAATCATCGCTGCATAATGATTCTTCCCCTGAATGAATTTTTGAGCCGGACTTCCCTTGCTCATCAGAAGGATTTGCCTCTTCAATCATAGGACCGTATATTTCTACAAGGATCTCCGTCAGGAGCTCCAAAATAACTTCCTGTAGAGGGAGGGGTAGGGAACTGTAATCAATTATATAATAATTGATAGCCAATCAGTGATGGGGTTTCAACATTTTTTATGAAAATGTGGCCAGACACGCTAGTCACTTAGAGCTACCAAGGCGTTAAACAAGTAGTTTTTTTACAGCGAGCACAATTGTTATAAACAAGGCATTATTTTGAAATTTTCAAATGATCAACAGTGAGCACAATTGAAAAACAAATTACTTATCGTGACCATTTGGTTCAAGTGATGATGATTTTTCCTTGAAAAAAAAAAAAGTACGCATAAATTTCCAAGTATTTAACAGATCTATATTAGTACAGTGTAAGCTTCACTATTCCAAATAAATTGACTACTTATACAAAACCAAACTATTGAACGTTAGCATTCGTTGTTTAGAATTTGATTTTAATATATATTCTTTGCATAGTACCTGCCAGCAAGCAGAAATTATTTTTTTCCTAAATTTATAA
Source organism: Hyalella azteca (assembly GCF_000764305.2). Classification (NCBI taxonomy): domain Eukaryota; kingdom Metazoa; phylum Arthropoda; class Malacostraca; order Amphipoda; family Hyalellidae; genus Hyalella; species Hyalella azteca. The sequence goes on from NW_025942709.1 coordinate 82,437, forward strand.
AGCAGAAACGTAAAAGACTGCTGAGATAACCCCTTTTATTACCTGCTGATTACAATACCTACATCCATTTGAGTCACAATACATGGAATAAAATATAACCGAAATAAGGCGTAGGTACCGTATTCTAAATAAGCATGTAGATATATAGTAGTTATTATGTAAGTGAAGAAATTTTTTAGACAGTTATGTGCTTCAAGACCCCATTCACTGACCTCTCCATTTATGAGCACTCGGTCCTTGTTGGGTTCGAGGTTGACATCAATGAGATGCGGTGGCGCGGTGATGATCACGGCACCAACGGGCCACCGACCCGAATACTTCGGTTGAGATGCACCAAAAAAATCTTTCACTTTCTGAAATATGCAATAAATACAACATACAGAATCAATACAGAACTGAAAAATAGTTATAATACAACAATACCATATATTAAATAATGCACAGTTGAAAATTTTTTACAATTGCATTGCTGACAAACTTTATTTACGTCTTATCTCGAAGAAACTCATCTTAGCGAGGGGTTCCTACATCAGAGTGCCTACCTTTTGAACTTGTTTATGAGTCACTGGTCGACCGTTAATTATAACAAAAAGTCTGTCAGTGGATGGATGGCAATAGGGCGGCAAGGTCTGCAGATTTTTTTTACTGGATTTGTTTGCGGCAGAGGGACGATGCTCCTGTGAATTGTTTTTGTCCTGGGGTCTTGATTTGAGGGAGGAAGTGCGGGGCAAATGCACGGAGATTTTTATCTGGAAAATTTATTAAGCACAGACAAAAGAAAGTTACACTATATTCAGATCAAAAATCAAATCATGGTAGGAAATAAGCATTAAAATTCTGAGAATCCTTAAATCAATCTTAGGTATAAATACTTATGATAAAAACACATTGATTACAAATTTAAAATTTAAAGATGTGTGAGAGAAAAAGTAAGGAATATTTATTTTGTAGCCAAAAGTAGAGCATGGTAGATGAATGAATTGAATCTGGCCTCTAGGTAAGTTTGTGCTGGTGAAGAGCCTTTAATTCAAAATTCAACTAGAATTTCTCATTTTTTCTTGTTCAAAAAATTAATGAAAAGACTCCATGACAGATGAACACTTGCAATATTCAACATTAAAATACCTGATCTTTGTTCCTGCTGATGTTTGTGAAGCTGCTGGCACATTCTGGGAAGATGGCATGCATTGCGTTGAGGGTGTTAGTGGCTGCACATTTGCGTATAAATGGTTGTCTGTAATAAATATTATAATTATCATTCAACATCCAAAATTAAATTTCATTTATTTAAAATTGAGGCTGTTAAACATGACAGATATCTAGAAATTTTAGAAAGTATATTTATATATACTAGCTGCATTGCACTCAAAGCAGTGACAATGAAACATTATTAAATTTCAACACAAGTTCATAGGTACTTCTATGGATAATATTTCACTTTTCATGAGTAGCGGAGAGGTGCAATGCAGGGTGCGCAATAGCATAGGCCATGAGCAGACCCTCTATTTTCTTGAGCTGTTCCTTCTTGCGCCGCACGTCGCAGTGATACTTTAGACGTACAGGGAGGTCATGGAATAGCTTGGTTACTAACACTGTAGTTCCTGTCAATGAAAAACTAATAAAGACATGAAACTATAGTAATAATTAACTATGTATTTAATAATAATAATAAAAACGGGATACTATATCAAATTATACTGAGAATTATAGCTACTTGAAATAAACTTCCCCATCATGTGTACATGCAACTCAACTTGTCACTAACATCATAAACTATAAATTTACTTCAGAACATCTATATAAATAGGAAAACTTAGAATGTCCACCAGAACCAAAACACCTTTATTAAGTATTTCTCTCCAAACATGTTACCTAAAAGTAAGTTTTCTAGTGGTTATTATATTCATAATTACAAATGACATACCAACATTACACGCAGCAATTTTCTTTGTGATGATCTTGCCATGAGATGAAAATGTGCAGCACTGACCAACAGATGCCTGCTGTTGTCTGGTGGTGATGCTTACAGAGGCTAGCTGGCATAGTGAAGACAAGGCTTCACCTCGAAATCCATAAGAAGATAGGTCTTCTGAAAATTTGATAAGAATCTTGAAAGGTCATAGGTATTACAAAGAAAAACTGCCTTTATACACGAATTAAACAGTTTTCAAAGCTTTCTTTTATGCACTTCCAAAAAACTGACTTAATGAAACAGAATGTGAAAAATTTTCATGGAATGCTAATTTTGCACACTAGGTATTCAAGTATCATGCATCAAACCAAATCATAAAATTGCAGTATATTTGTCCACACATTTGAGTGAAATTCTACATAGAAGATTGTCCAATAGAAGCTCATTCTGTTTACAGTACTATTAAGTTTTTGATTAAACAAATATAAATTGGATCCCAGGATTTTAAAAAATATTGTTATATTACAATTGCACTTGAATAAATTTGTAAAGCAAGTTACAAAAATTGAACAAAATGTTAATTAGTTTCAAATGTTGGGGAAAAATTTTTCGTAAGCAAAGATAGCACTAAACTGATAGCTAATGAATGACACTTGCCTAGATCACCAAAGCTGTGTATTTTAGAAGTCGTGTGAGGAAGGCAGACAAGCGACAAATCTGCTTCAGAGATACCCAATCCATTATCTTTTACTTCCAGTAGCCTCAAACCATGGTCTTCCTGGAGGGATGAATTTAGATGAATTTGAGTTAGGATTATAAGATGAAGGAAATGAAGGTTCAATGAATTATACAAGAGAAATATTTTCAGCATTCAAATGACTTGGGACAGAATGTAGCTAAAAATATTTTATGCAATGTTTTGCACTCTATAATTTTCTTTATGAAAATAATATGACTGATGCAATTCATGCAATATCTCAAAAAATGATTAAATTAACTTTGCTTCAAAACAATAAATTATAAATAATAGAAAAACATCAATTGGGAATAAGTTTCAAAGAGAGTGTTTGGACAGGATCCATATAACAATGCAAAAATCTAAAATCATTATTACCAATAATTCTCATTACCACAGTCATTAAGATCACTTGCTTACAACTTACCAAACGAATACTAAGAATTGTGGCCTTACTATCCAGAGCATTCTCTACCAGCTCCTTTAGAGCAGCAGTGGCAGATGTGATCACTTGAGAGCTTTTAATCCTGAAAATTGTATCTTGGGAAAGTTGAATAACCCCCATAACTTAATCTGGCATCTGTTGACAAATATTGTTAATTTATGTTGCAGAATATTAACCGACATTATGAATAGTACTTGATTGCAATTAAAAAAATTCATAAACTATCAATAATCAAAAATATATCTAGGTATATACATGGCTAGCCTAAACATAACTGTAGACAATATAATAAATGTATATAGCTTAGTCATTTGTGCCAAAACAAGTAAATTCTTCATAAATAAAAGCAACTTGAGTCAAAAAGCTAGAAATTCTGAAATAACCATTAAGGGTTACAGCACTATATATATATGTGTTTGATGTCTAGCAACCTGGCAACACAATTACATATACAAATACAAGGGGCTGTCCATCAATGTAAGAAAATGTTTGGCAACACATCAGCCTCAAAATCTGTCTTCATAAGATTTATGTCTCTTTATAGCAAGAAATATTGAAGGTTTAGATATTTCAAGTTCAGACAGTAAAGTACCTATTGCAAAACAAAGGCAAAGGTCAAGGATGCCAACTTGCCGAGTTCATTGCCTCAAAGATGCAGAGGTAGGCTTCTGCCTTAAAAATTAAAAAGCCAATGCACAATGCTCCAGGGTGCAGAGTTTGCAAGCTGTGTTGCCTTAATAAGAAAATGCTGCAAGAACTTTGTTACTTTGATAGTATATCCCTTACTCTCCATGCCCTGCATCACTTACAAATTACACTCATCACAACTGTTTTCCAGAGAAGCTTCACTGCATCTATGATCCATCCAACATACTGGAAACCTTACTGTGTGTGCTTGAAGTCTTTTAGATTTTCACCCATTTTCTAAATAGTTGGCCTAAGACTGGCAACTATCTAAAATGCCACACTCAGGAATCAGGATTATGCAGGTTTTGAGAGAATTTTCCTGCGCATGAGGAGTTTTAAATTTTATCTTCACGCAGATGTCGATGCAAATTTTGATCATCCATTTCACGCCGCGCAGCGTTGGCTCAAACACAGTTTGTCAAGGAACAGTCAAACAGACCAAAAAACTCAAAATATTCAATATGCGTTTAATTCTCCTTTAATAATATATGATTTTCCTTGATATAAAATAAAAAGTAATTATATAGAAATTTATTTTATAAGAAATTATCTACAAATTTCTTATGGCAACCTCGTTTGTTTACCTTCCGTTTCTAGGAATCAAATATTCTGTTTTATTTTTTATTTTGCTCGTTCTATATGTACTATACTAAGCCCACAATGATAGGGTTATTAGAGTAGAGGTTCTAAGGTTAATGAACAAAGTCAGAAATAATTGCATCCTAATTAATGGAAAAATAGTTTTTGAGTGCAAAAATTTTTATAAATAAATATGTCTAGACAGCTGTCATCAGAAATTCCCAACAAAATGGTATAGCAACATTGTCTTTACAGCTTTTACATAATGCTGATACAGTGTCATGTGTCATCACTGTCATGTGTCATCACTGTCATGTGATGTGTCCCACTGTCCCTTGAAGCTATTCATATTTTATTAATGTATGTTATTTGTCTATATAATCAACCTTCAAAGTTACAAAAAATAAGAACTGATCACTAAACAAAATTCCAGTACATGTATTTTTTTATTCAATGGGTTTGCGCAACGCAAACCCATTCCACCGGCCTGGGCCTGGGAGGATGTTGGCTGCCAATAATGGTCGGGATTGGGAACATACCGGTAACGGTACGCCTGGTAACATATTCCCAACATTGACATACGGGTTTGTACTATTTGCCAAAATCAGCCCTTCATTAGAATTTAGAAGGTGCCAATCTCAAGCCATGTGGATTATGGATTGTTGCCTTCTATTTGTCAGTTTTGTAATTCATGTCAACGCTCCAACCAAATTGTGATCTATGATTATGAATTCATGATCAAAATATATGTCTCATTTTTGTCTCTGTCTCTCTGTCAGTCTGTCTCACTCATTGGTGGCTCTGGCTTCTTTATAATTTTTTACTTTGCTTCCTGAGTAGTGAGTTCCTGGCATTGCTGGCAATAAAAGATTGTTAAGCGCATCCCGATCCCGATAGCAGACTAGCAGACAAAGCAGTTACTGTCAGTCTGATGAGTCTGTCAGCATGCTACTGAGGCCGTGAGGTGAACCGGGATTCGGGAATATAATATGATACGCAAACCGCAAACTGTGCAAACATAGTTCATAAACTTCATAGAATACATAATATTATACATTGATGCATTTTATGGAAGGCCCAAAGAACCTGCCTAGTGCCTACTTGTCATCAACACTCGACAGTGAAGTTGAGTGAACAGTCGACTGAGTCGAGAGAGCGCAGCTGTGCACCACCAATTTTGTGCACCAATAAGCCCTGAATCGAACGCCTTGGAGGCTTGGATCTCTCCGTCTCCGGAGTCCGGACCTACACCAATGACCAATCGGCTGTGCATTACTTGGCTTAGACCTTTTCTGGCCTTGACCACCACCTGCCATGCACCACCAGGCCGCGGAGCGAATATGACTTCCAGGCATCGTTAAAGTAGGTACGTAATTTTACGTTCACCGCATCTGAGGTTAGGAATTTATGTTTCAGATAGCATACGCATAGGATAGGAGTTCTGTTCCAAAATTTATCGTCCTTCGAGGGCTGGTTCAACCCACGGCCTAGATACGGACGGCTTGGAATGTTGAAGGCTACGTTCTGGAAGGCAGGAATTATGATGGTCCATTACATCCAGGGCAGTAGTGGTCGGCAGCCTGCAGGCGACCAAACAGTCGACACCCTTTCCATGCTAGTTATTTCTTTATTTTCTCGTATAGTTCATGCTGAGCGGACTTCAAGCTTTAAGCCAACTTTGAGTGCCATGCCAGCGTAAACGGCTGCATTGCTTCTGGCTCAGACTTGCTGTGGCAGTGTGGCTTGCGCTCGGCTGTGTCGGCTCTAGCTTCGGCATCCCGGACCCGGGTGACAAGTTAAATTGATTGTCCGTAACTACAAATTCAGTATCCGGAGATGCGGAAATTTGGAGTCCGGGTCACAAATTGAGACAACCTTATTATGATAAGATTTTCCATATGAAGGCTCAGAAACTACCATGCAGAATAAATCAAGGTAAATAATATCTAGAAATAATTAATCGAATGATTTGACTAACGGTCACATGCTTTGACAAATTTGCGCCCTAACTAAAAAGTTTTTTATTCAGCGTAAGAAGTCACTTACCTTGCTGGAGAAATTTTTACACGGAATAATTGATGTTAAAGGAATATAATTATAATTAAAATCGATACTTGTTACAAATAAAAGTCACAGTGAGTAATTTCTGACCACATAAAGTTTGGATTTTGTTCGTCGCTAAGCAGAGGTGGGCAAGAACGCGCTACATGTAACGGCCGCTACAAGGTTTGGCCGCAACAGCGCTACCGCCACATTTATAGATAAAGCCTTTAGATTTTACTTAATAGTACTAAATATTATTTAAAAATCAGCATGATACATACATAAGTTACAGAATGTACCTGTACGAAAGATTTCGGTGTAATGTTGTCATCCTCTGCCTGTTACCAGTGTCAACATGTTAGTTATTACCAGAGGTAATAACTAACATGTTGCGCACTACATGTAGTTATTACCTCTATACTAACAGTAGCGCGCTACATGTAGCGGCCGCTACATTTCCAGTAACGGTATCGGCGCTATATTCAGAGCATGTAGCAGTAGCGCCCGCTACATTCAGAGCATGTAGCGGTCGCTACATTACAAAGAGCGCTGCTCAGCTCTGGCGCTAAGCAAGCACCAGTCCAACTAGTCGTTGTTTACTCTCTTTGCAGTACAGTGGCGGAAATGGCTATACTTCCACCTGTTTTTTTTCTTGCATAGAAAAATAATAGATTCTAATTTTTCGAGGCTAAACTACATTTAAAAATTGTTCCAACGCTATACGAAAATTTTTTTTGCAGTGGTCATTACTGCACTACTAATTAAAAAAAGATCAGTCACTACTTCACTTCGTAAATTAAAAGTATAAAACACAGAGGAGAGAAGTGATTGAACGGTCATGTCCTTATTCGAGATCAATGGAGCGGTAGTAGCCGATGAGGCTTGATGAGCTTCTGTGAAATAAGCTGCAGATAGATTCCATAGAACCTCATCATTATTAATTTTAGCGCGTCGAGGAAAATTCTTAGCCATATCAGAACAAAAAGAAAAGGTTAATAAATCACTCTGATAAAATGTAATGCTATAGAAGCGAAGTTATTCTTTTGTAGATTGGAGACCTAACGCGATGCTAAGGTGGTTCTGCGAACTTTCATCAACAAAGTCTGGTTTGAACTTCCCGTACAGCTTTCACACTCCTACATATTTGCCAAAGAGCATAGTAGCCAAAGTATGTAAGTTTGAACCTGGCTAAACATATTTGGTAAATAAAAAAATGCAAAGTCTTCTGGTCAGGTCAAGGCTCAAAGTGAATATTCAAAACACCTTTTCCAAATAGAACTTTACAACGACTTTTAAACATCTTACGTGATGACCTACAAAGAAACTCACGATTATATAGCATGTGAATAACTTTTTCCTTACGTTTGTTATTCATACTCCTTTATAACCAACAAGACCAATAAAATAAATTCTAAAGCTCGACTAACTGCTTTATCGGTGAATGATATATTGAAAATGTTACCATCTTTATCTTGATTAGAGGAAAAAATCTTCTGCTAGTATAATTGAACTGAAATCTAAATAATAACATCGCCCATATACATCCAACAAAGAAATTTCAAACTACTTAAACACGCTTATTAAGTTAGAACAAATAAGAAGCTCAAAAGGTAAAAATTTATAGCAACAGAACTTAAAAGTCGTAAATTATTTTGATCGTAAAACAAAAAAATGACGTTGGTTGCAACAAGTAACCCGAATAAATTGGTAGGTTACAATATTCGAAGGCTGTTAAGTAAATAAAATTACATAAAAAATGTTTCTCCTTTCAGTATCTATAGAAACCGCGAAGCTGTGATCAAAACTTTCGTGAGTTCCCAATAACCTATACTGAAATTGAAACGCAATATATTTCCTAGGCTTCTCGCTAGCTGAACAAAACAAGTAGTAGTAGTAGTAGTAGATGAACAAAACAAATCAGGAGTTGTAAGAAATTACAACAAACATTCAGAAGCCATAAGTAGAATGACGAACAACAGTGCTTATCATTTGTAAAGAACTTCATCATCTTTACAAAACAACACCAGAGTCATTAAGTGCAAAAACCATCATTCAGCTATTACGAGATCCGAGAGAAGCAATCGGGATTACTGTCCGGTACAAGAATGATCCAACCAACCAAAATTTACGCACCGCTTCGATCCGAGCACTGATCATTTATCCAACACTCAGAAATATTTGCTAGGCAATGAGCAACATTGAACATGAATCAAGTAGTTCATTACGATGGTTCTGTGATCAAAAATTTTTGAATGCCACGTGGAGCTAAGAAGACTCCGCGATCAAAAATTTCTGAGAGTCGCCTGATGTTCGATGATTGTGAGCAGGCGGCAGATGGCGTCACTGGAGAGCTGGCACTGCAGTAGCTGTGCCACGAGGGTGCCACACATGTCAGCCTCGTCGCTCCTCGTCAGCTCGTGCCACTGCGTCAGATCAGCGCAACCCCGCAGTAACTGTTCTTCGATCTGCAGCATTTATGACCAATCTTAACACATTTAGTACAATCATTTATAACAAACTTTTAATTCAGGTGTAAACATATAGTTGAATGAATTATTTAAAGACGAATTACTTCTTAACGGATACTCTCGGCAATAACCAGGAATCAGATATCAGATCGAATAAAAATGATAAGCAGATGCTGATGTATATTAAAATAAGTATTACATAATTGCCTAACGCAAATATGAAATCCGACTCAATACTCGCAGTAAAAATAGATATATTGACATTAAAATGACTAGGTAGCATTTATTAAAAAATAATACAATCCCTGGTGACCTGACGAGCGCGCAGCACGAGCTCCCGCGGCAGTCCTGCCAGCCTGGCGACCTGCGCAGCCTCGCTCCTCACGCACCTGCCCACGCACGCCTCACCGCGACAACATTTAATCGTGAATTATTAGCGTCATCAGCAGACATTGCAAAATCAATCGCATGCATAAAGCGATAAAAGATATGTCGTTAATGATTAGTGTAATCGTTAATCAGCCATCACTACCTTAAACAAGCATTGCGGTAGTAGAAACGTTTTGTCCCAATCATGGTTACCTGGAATTCGGGTCTAAAGAGGGGCCCGCAACATAATTTTTGTTGACGAAAGCATCCGTTACAAGTATGCGGACTCTATTAATGAACGTTGTGGCAGTAACTATATCTGGCAAGAAATATTTAAATAAGGTTCAAACTGAGTATACAACTCACCAGGCCTTCGGTTACTTTTTAACGCAGAATTAAATCTCCATAAAAACCTTATTGACAAGTAAATAAGGCAAGTGCAATGCAACAATCCAAGATCTTACTTGATGAAGAGGAACGAGTTCTCCTTCAGGCGACAGCACGGTTTTCAGGACCTGAAAATGAACGACAATGCGTCGACCATCAATGTCATAAACAAGGTCTTTATGAGGGACGAAGGTCGGTCTATGTACTAGCAATAAAAAATGATATTTGCTATAAAAATTTGTTGTAGCAATCATCACTTAAATCATATAATTTTTATTTCACTGAGTGGGTGTTACAACAATAGAAAAAAAAACGACAATTGGGCGTAAAAAATCAACAATAGAAGTGCAATTATAATAACAACACTCGAGCGAAGCGATTCCCGTTCTGGTAATATAAAGAATCTAGATTCTTGATGGAGGTAAACAATAATGCAGAAGCAACACTCACAACAGGACACACGTGCTCCTGGTGCTGCATGTAGTCGTACAGGTTAAGCAGGTGCGTGGATACGAACACGTGAGGGAAGTCCGCGTATTTGGGGGTTGTGTCACGACCTCCTTGTTCCCCAGCTCCTGGTGCGTGGACGGGTCGGTGGGCGCTACTAGAAGTCGTAGGGGAACAATTTGACAAAGACTCGTCCCTAAGGCGATGAGGTTCGTCAGTGTCCGAGGAATTAGTAGCATCGTCTTGCGTGCCCTCTGTCATCCTGGGGTAATTACCAGATGAATTTTGGTGCACGGCGTCGTGATGCAGCGCGGCGCTCATGGGGCCATCTTGGCCCTGGTACTGCACTGCGCCTTCTTCGTCGACCACAAGCTCGCATTCAACGGGCGGCATAGCAACGTCGCTGTCTGAACTTGCAGCCCAGGGAGCAGAAACCAAGGAAATTTTCTTGCTGTTGTTCTTGTTTAGCAATTTATTCTTCTCGACGACGGTTTCATCAGCGTTCATTTGACCTCCAATTTCTGGCTCATCCGAAATAGCGTGCTCAGAATTTATTAATTTCCTTTGATTTACAGTAGTAAACGAAGTATCAATCATGGCAGAAGTTTCCGGCGTAGCCTGATGGACATCTTGTTGCACGTCTCTACCAGACATACTCGGTGAGGCAGCATCTCCAGTAAAGGAAAACTCATGGGAATGAAGTGAATCGTCATGAGGTGGAGCTTCGTCATGACCCAGCTGACGTGGCATCAACTCCTGGAGCGCAGCGAGCAGGATGGCTATCCCGTCGCTCTCGTAGGTCGTCGAGCCAAACTCGTCGATCAGCAAGAGGCTGTGCTTGCGACCCTCTCGTAGAGCACGGGACAACTGTCGATTATTTCATATATTTTAGAACTTGATTGAACGAAGACACTGGCAATTATCATTAGAAAAAAAGATGCGCTCGCGGCCCTTTCGTAGAGCACGGGAACTCCGTTGATTATCTCACAAGTACATTTTAGAAAATAGTTGAGCGCAAACATTAGCCATTATCATCACCAAGAACATAGAGGCTGTGCTTGCAATCCCCTTGTAAAGTACGGGACAATTGTCGATCGCTACGGAGTACAACATTTATTATTTAAACAAATGCTCGTTATCAACCTCTATTTGATTAATAGTTCAAATTTCTGTCAATGTTATGTAAACACTAATGCTGAAACTAAGCTCCCAGCAAGACAAATTGATGTCTTTACTGTGAGCAAGAAAATTATGAGCCTGCTTTGGACGTCATGTTGCGGATGGACGGAGGGTAGGGGAGAGCAATACCTGTTTGAGGACGGAGGGTAGGAGAGGCAATACCTGGCTAAGGATGGAGGAATGGAGGACGGGGAGGGCAATACCTGATTTAGTTCGAGGAGGAAGGAGGAGAAGGCGGAGGTGACGGAAGGGAGGGAGGGGCGCACCACCTGCAGGGCATGGAAGGGCTTCATTACGACGCGCTCAGCGGGCACGAAGCTCCCCACCTGCGCCAGCAGCGCCACCACGCCCACCTGTACATATTAACAGTAAAGCCGGAAGCTGATGCTGGCGCTCGAGCAGTCGCAAATCAAATAAAGTCGGTTTTTGATGCACTGAGCTGAAGCCGGAAAAAGCTCATAGAGTCTGTGACGGTGTCTATGCATACAGACATCTGGTCCAGCAACGCTGCAGGGTCAGGCGGCGCAACCAAGCCGTAAATTTAGGTGTCGTGTGCGCAATACGTCGACAGTATATAACAGGAAGAAGCTCGGGCCGATGACTGATCTCCGTGGTACGCTGCAAGTGACCAACGACGGCGTGGAAGCAGAGTTCCCGCGTCGGACGCGAAATCTATTGCTGAGATAGGACTCGAACCATCGCAGCACTGTGCCGCACAGGCCGAATGATACGTCATGTCGACGCAATAAAGTGGCGTGGTTGACAGTGTCAAACCCGGCCGACAGGTCGAATAAAGCTTGTGCCGCAGTGTCGCCACGGTCTAGTGTCTACTACTCGCAGAAAATCTGAAAGCACCTTCAGTACAGGAGGTTTTCGTCGAGTGGAGATGACGGTATGCAGACCGGAGGCGAGGCATGTGACCGGACAGCTGAAGCTGTTCGGGCCACAACGCGTTCCAGGAGTTTCGACAACATCGACAGGTTTGAGATGGGTTGATATGATTAGGGATCAAAAGCGTCATTGTGTGGCTCTTATATAAAGGCGTAATGTAAGATGATTTGAAGACAACACCGTCAGTGAGGCAGCGGTTGAGAAGATAGACCAGAAAAAGTGCTAGGGTTACGACATTCCCCTTAAGTAACGACGTCGGCAGCGGATCGCTGGCACACTGCTTGTTAGGCAGCGCGAGCACTGCAGCGATAATTTCGTTGGTTGTGACGCAAGTGAAGTAAGTCTTGGAGCACGCAGTCGATCGCGCACGACGCAAATGTTGTCGACGGAGCATCGGCTGACGACGCTCGCACGGCAGACATTTTGTTTTCAAAAAACCACATGGAATTCCTTCACGCTAACCAACTGTATGACCTCTTACGATGAATTTATCCAGCGAACGCAACAGCGCTCGAGGGTCATTGGTTGCGCGGGGACTCTCTGGCGCCAAAATGACTCTCTTTTAAAAGGGCGACATAATTGTGCCGCGCATCTGGCCAGGAAGAGGTCACAGAAGCTGCAGCAGCATGATTGCAGAGTCTGTTCGCCCGGTAGACCGACAATCATCGTCGAACCATGGGTCGCAGACTCGTTGGGGTACCCGAATAGGGCGTGCAGGAATGAGGTCATCGAGTGCACAAGTCAGTTCGGCACTGTAGAGTTGTACGAGGTCGTTGACTGATAGTGCCAATTATGAGTCATGCCAACATAGTCGAGACGACTGTAGCTTTTCGCGTAAGACAGCACCGTCGAGACTGCGCCACGGACGACAGGTAACTATCTTGTACGCTGGCACCGGGCGCAGACACGGCTCCGACCACTGAACTAGTCGATGGTTGGATATTGCGATCTCGATGATGTCGACTGGCAGAATTTGAAGGCCAGCACGCGAGATGACAACGTCCAGCAGTCCGTCCATGTCGTGCGTCGGCAAGGTCACGTGACAAACCATGCCAAAGGTTGCCAGAAGGTCGTTCAGCTGACACGCCGATGAGTTTTCGACGCGATCCAGTCGAACGTTTAAATCGCCGGTTATAAGGACCTGATCGTGGAAGGTCAAAAGTCTGGTGAAGACATCGCTCAATTAAACGAAAAAGTCGGTCGCCACAGCAACCAATTCAGGACGATAGATGGTGACTGCAACGCTCGTAACCGAGGCGCAGGTGAACCTAGCACATGGCAGCTCAAAAGTTGTGGGTCGGACGCCGATGTCAAGAATGGTATGATGCACACCCTCGCTGGCGACGGTAGCTACTCCACCGTAATTCGTCGCCAGGGTGTCGGGTTACATGCGGGGCTGCGTGCGTTCGACTACCTGGAGTCCTTCAACGCGAAGACGAGCGATGCGAACAGAGTCAGCTTCGTGCCAAGTATTGGTCAGGAAGACGACATCTAGCGAATGCGAGCGACATACGTGACGAAACTCGTCAACACTGTTATTCAGTCAAGTGCAGGATGTTAAGGCAGCAGAACGATAATTGGCCACCCGGCTGCACACTGTGGCGATCAACACGAACGCTAAACAGGTTTTTTTGAGGCCTACAGGTTGACACAGGCCGAGGCTCATGCTGAGCATTCGCATGGGGGACGACACGAAGAGTAAATCTACTCTCTTACACACGGATGGATCAAGGGCTGCAGCAGCTGACCACAGGCTGAGCAGTCGCTTAGCCGAGTAAGCTAACGGCGCCATGAATATCAGCCAGATTCAGCTTGGGTCAATTAACAGTAACGTACGTCTACAGTCAGCTCAAAGCTGAATATGGCAAACGTCAAAAGGAATGCTCTCAACATAGTCCGCAAAGTCAGAAAAAACACTCACGTCGACGTAGTTGGCGTCAAGCACGCTAGTACGTGAGTAGCAAGAAAAATCAGGACGAATAATAAGCCTGGCGACACGCCCGCTACAGCCACCTTCAGATCAAACCAAGATGACCGATAAAGCCAAGATGGCCAAACAAGCCAAGATGGCCGGACAGGCCATGATGGTCGAACAAACCAGGATGACCGAATTTGCCCAGATGCACAGATTTAAAGATTAAAAAAATTACAGATTTATAGGCACAGAATTCAACGTCAGAAGAACGTCAAAGTATAGCCCTGTCCTCTATTTCAGAAGAACACTCTCATAAAGATTCGCGACGTAGTTTTAATCACGAGGGCCGATGAAGCTAAGATGGATGAACTCACAAAGATGGTCAATCGGAACAGTAACGGTCGCCACTGTCAGATTTAATTAATGGCACGGCATTCAACGTCGGTAGATCCTCAAAGAGTCCAGAGAACTTACTTATAAAGATTTTCGACGTAGTTATCATACACGAGGATATCATAGTTTCACACTGGTGTAAGTTGTAAACGGAGCACAGCAGTACACGTCCGCTTGCAGCCACAGCCGGCACAAGAGCACAAACACGAGGGCCAATGCAGCACACTAGTTACACCCTTTCGGGCACCAAAGTTTCGCTCACACCTTGTTGCGGATATCCAACACGCAACTCACTGCTTCAATTTAGCTGTGCTTAACCGCCAAGCCACCTCACCGATTAGGCCAAAATTGTCGCAGGTAGCTGGAATCAAACCCATAACCCACTGCTCTAATCTTGGTACTCTGAACTGTAAACACTGAGCCACCCTACTCTTAGCCTTCACATATTGCCTACCACGAGGAAGAAATGATACCTACACAACAACATCATTGAACACTTCACAGTTTACACGCGGTAGATGTTATGATCGAAGGTGTAGCCCATGGACGAAACTCACAGTTTTGAGATAGACGGTTTTTCCACTGCCATTCGGGCCGGTCACCACGCAGATGTTGCGCACTTCGTCGTCACCTGTGGTCATAAATAAATTGATGAGGAGGCAAGACAATTAATTAGGGGGGCAAGACAATTAATAAGGAGGCAAGACAATTAATAAGGGGGGCAAGACAATTAAGGAGGCAAGACATTTAATTAGGGGTCAAGACAATTAATTAGGAGGCAATAACGGAATTCAGATCCAAAGCAAGGCAATCCTCATACAAGGCAGTAGGATAGCAACGATTTTGCCATTCAAGCAAATCCACGACACCTTTGACGTCACTAATTACACAAGATTTTAACATATTCTTGTTATTTTCTCATTTTCATTGCGGGAATATATGCGCGTTCAGAACTTATAATACCGTTATTATATATATAATATTAATCCATGCTCAACAACCATCAATGACACACAAGTCGTCACTCAGATGATACTGTAAAAAAAAACTCACTACTCATTGGTCAGATTATTTACAGAACCACATAATAATGGTCATAACTACGCTTTGCAGAGTTCGATTACAACATAATAACTACGCAGCTTCAGAGATCTTGCTAAAAATATTTGTACATTTTTGTTATTGTTTCTTTTGAAGGTCGACGACAGACGTGGCATTAACGTTAGGCTTCGTTAGCACAAATGAAATATTTTTGTCAGTGATGTCGTCATCACCGCTGTCGTGGTGAGGCAGGGGCACGCCGGATCGTGCGTCATTGGGCACGAATGCGTCGCGGCAGCCGAGCTCGTAGAGCGGGTGACGCGCCTGCGTCATGACGAACGTCGCTGCATCGTGCAGCTCAGGACGCACCCAGCGCTGCTCTTGCGCCACGCAGCTGAACGCCAGTAAACTGAAAACGCACATAAACTGAAATACCAAAAATTACTGCATTAAATTCAGTCAGATTCAGTAAACAAAATCTCAGAGTCAAGTGCAGTCGTTGTGTGTCGTGATATCTCGCGGATGAGGCAGTTAAACATATACTGACTAATGAAGACACTAGGTAAATGTGAGTACCTTTCGGCTTATGTCAATGACTCATTTATCGCGATTCATTTGCATTAAATGAGTACTAGATGAACCAATTAAAACAAAAATTAATAGATGATAAAAAAACACCAACGCAAACAGCAAAATAAATAATTAATTATTTTCACTTCAGTCCATACCACATGTACTCTATCCACAGCTTCCATGTTGCATTTCCTCCCTACGTAAACTTCAAATAGCTCTTGCTATGCAAAGGAATTGCCTCTGGATCCCGCGAGTTAGGCTTCCAGTGCAACACCCTTTTACTCCCTCTGCAGTACCCAAATTTCGTTCCCTCTGCAGTACCCAATTTCGTTCCCTCTGCAGTACCCATATTTCGTTCCCTCTGCAGTACCCATATTTCGTTCCCTCTACAGCACCCATAATTCGTTCCCTCTGCAGTACCCATACGTCGTTCCCTCTGCAGTATCCATATTTCGTTCCCTCTACAGCACCCATAATTCGTTCCCTCTGCAGTACCCATACGTCGTTCCCTCTGCAGCACCCAAATTTCTTTCCCTCGGTAGTACCCAAATTTCGTTCCCTCGGCAGTACCAAAATTTCGTAACGTCTAAAGCACCAAAGTTTCTCTCTCCCGGAGCCCCCCAAGCTTCTACTCCCTTGCAGCCTCCAAATTTAGTCTCCTATCGAGCATTCGCGTTGCGCTCACACGTCGAGCATGAGGACGAGGTCGAGGAGCGTGACGAGGGCGGCGGTGTGCGAGAGCAACGTCTGCACGAGACGAAGCATCAGGCGACTTTCGTGGTTGGCGATCTCGATCTGCAGGTCGCCCAGCTCCTGGTCCAACTCTGCCACAAACACAGCTGCATTACATTTTTTATGTATTATTTATATATAATATTATCAGCTGCAGGTCCCCCAGCTCTTGGTCCAGTTCTATCGTGAGCAACCGTTGTTAAATTATCTATGTATTACCATCAGCTCCTGGTCAAGCACTGCACCAACACACTTGTGTTGAATTATCTACACATCACCAGCTCCTGGTCCAGTTCTGATGCTTCGACCTTGATGTTCTAAACTTTGAACACTCGGCCTTCTATGTATTTGTGATCAAACGGTGCTTGAAATTTGTAACAATATCAGACTGGATGCGTTGAACACGTCGAGACTATGTGCATGGCATTAATAATAAAGTCAACAGGCCGGAGTTGAGCTAACGTGCAGTGAGGTCGCTCTTGAAGAGCTTAAAGTCGGAGACGCTGAACATGTACTTGAGGTGCGGCAGGTCCTCGGGCAACGTCGTTGGCTCAGGCAATGCCAGCAGGTAACCCACGTGACCCACGTAAAATATGCAGCACGACTCCACCTGCACAGCCAGCATAACCATCGTGTATTATAAGCTACGTAAGGATTACACGTTGTTATCAAATGATTACACGTTATCAAAGAATTACACGTGATCAAGGGATTACACGTGATCAAAGGATTACACGTTATCAAAGAATTACACGTGGTCAAAGGATTACACGTGATCAAAGGATTACACGATATCAAAGAATTACACGTGGTCAAAGGATTACACGTGATCAAAGGATTACACGTGATCAAGGGATTACACGTGGTCAAAGGATTACACGTGATCAAAGGATTACACGATATCAAAGGGTTCCACGTGACCAAAGGATTACACGTTATCAAAGAATTACACGATATCAAAGGATTGCACGTTATTATAAAAGGATTACACGTTGTTATAAAAGGATTACACGTTATCAAAGGATTACACATTATCAAAGGATTACACGTTATCAAAGGATTACACGTTATCAAAGGATTACACATGATCAAGGGATTACACTTTATCAAAGGATTATAAGTTATCAAAGGATTACCCGTTATTAAAGGATTACACGTTATTAAAGGATTACACATGATCAAAGGATTGCACGTTATCAAAGGATTACCTGTTATTAAAGGATTACACGTTATCAAAGGATTACACGATATTAAAGGATTACGTACACGTTATTAAAGGATTACACGCTATCAAAGGATTACCCGTTATTAAAGGATCACACGTTATTAAAGGATCACACGTTATCAAAGGATTACACATTAAATAAGGATTACATCAATTCTTGATATTCATATTTAGTCTTAACCTTCAGCATGAATGCAACTTCATTTTCGACGTGATCAGCCCGCAGGTCAACGTGTAATCATTGATAATAAAATACTTAAAAATACTTTTTTAAAAAACACGTTTTTCTTGCGGACTACAAAGTAGAAAATAAATTATGGTTCGCCCCAAAAAAACGTGGGTCGGGCTGTACGTTCAACATCAAATTTCCAAAATTCGTGTGTTGTGTGCTTTTCGCTTTAATCATAAATCTGCCCATTTTCTCCTTTTTAGTCCGTTGCTGCACGGACTAAAAAGCATGACTTGACGTACGTATCGATGATACGCAGCGTCAGCGCCTGCTCGTCTATAACGTCAGCGCCCGCATGTCATATATATACTATATATATATACTTTATTCGATTAAGCTAATTTAGGTCTCTAATTGCAAGTTTTTATGATTGTATCTGAAATTGTTAGGCGAAAATAGCCTGCATGCCGAATTTCAGATCTCTAGAGCAATCAGAAGTGGGCTAATTTTCGTTGTCAATTTTAACAACAAACAAACAAACGCGAAGCTAAGCTAAGAAAAACGTTTAAAAAATATCTATCGTTTAACCCATTTACGGATAGAAGAAACATCCGTTATTTGATCCAATTTTATACGCATTATTTCCTCCCCAGACTTCCACGCAATAATGAAAACATACGAAACATGAACAACCAAAAATGACATGCAACTGTTGCCGGATTAGATACCACCGCTTGGGATAGACCTATAATAATAGCGGTTTCAGCGTTTATTAGGCCGTAGGCCTTTCGCCGATTCTGAACATCGCAGAACATTCACAGCATTTTGCGGGCTTGAACTCGCAACTCACTGCTACAATTTTGCTGTGCCTAACCGCTCGGCCTCCTCGCCGATTCTGACCAGAAATTGGCGCGCAGAGCTGGGATCGAACCCGCGCCTCTCTGCTCCAATCTTGGTACTCTGAACTTTAACCACTGGGCCACCCTGACCAACCACTGGGTCACCCTGACCTAGCCATATTTTTTTTTCTATCACCAATGAAAAAGTGAATATAATTATAAACAAATGTTGCTAAATTTTTGCTTCGATTTTACAAGAAATCTGCACTAGAACGACCAGCTTCTACAGAGGCAAAGGCTTGAAATTAACGATGAAATCAACCAGTTAGAAACGCTGTCGAAGAGAGCAGCCGTAATCATCAGTACGTCTTCAGGAAGTACAATGAGTTTCCGTGATTGTTTAGACAAATTCCACTACAAGAGAATGCCAGCATAAGATAATGGCACCCTAAGTAAATGTCACAATAGTAATAGTGACCTGTGGAGGGAGGCGCTCCAGCTCGAGACGCGCCACGGGCTGCATGATGGAGCCCACGCCATTGAAGTGCTGCTTCTCTGTAACGCCAATCATTTAATAGTTCATTCTTCATCATAATCAGTTATGTAATTCATTTTTCACATTGTATCTACTTAATTCGTACGAAGAATTAAAATATTGAATTCAGCGTACTTGCAAATATTAAAATTCCAGCGTACTTGCAGTGAGTAATGTTTTCAGTTAGGCTGAATAAAAAAATTTTAGGCTGAATAAAATTAGGCTGAATAAACCTCTATGAATCAGAGTTTATAAGTTCATAGCCATTAAGTGGGCGCAGCAATTCAATTCGTTAATAATTGATCCAATATCGATTATGAACTTCGGTCAGTTTCCGAACACAGAATTGTTTACTTCAGCTTGAGGTAGCGATGCAGTCAGAAAATAAAGATCCAAATCTTGACTAGTGAACGAAGCTGCAAAACATTACACAAACACTGCCTGTGTTATAGGCCTGATATTTTGAATTTTTATTAATCTGACTGGCTGAGTTAGGACTTAAGAACTAATGAACTAATCTAAGTGCCTGTGTTACGGGCTTAATACCTTAATGATAGGTAACAAAAAAATGAGCTGCCGGCCTGTGTTGCGAGCTTAAAATTTAAATAATAACAAATAATTAAGCTGACTGGCATCCAGCTGCGTGTCGACGCCAGGCCTAACAACAAATCTGCCGTCGCGCTCCGCAGCCTCGAAGTCCAGCACGCGCTGGATGAGGAACGCGGCGCGGTGAAGCTCCTCCGTGGCGCTCGCGCCGATCTGCTAGCGCACACACATTAGTATACAATAGTATAAGATAAAATAGTACACACATAGTATACAATAGTATAATATAGTAGAGTATTTTATAATATATTTCTTTCCGACACGTGTAATGCCTATGCGCTTGTATCCGACGGTGGACAGAAAAAAAAGTAAGCACCTGATGCAGCAGGTACACACAGTAAGCACCTGATGCAGCAGGTGCAGCACACATTAAGCACCTGATGCAGCAGGGGTACACAGTAAGAACCTGACGCAGCAGGGGTACACATTAAGCACCTGACGCAGCAGATGCACACATTAAGCACCTGATGCAGCAGGTGCACGTTGTCCCCCTCGTTGCGGCACAGTTCGCCTATAAGTGTGAGGCTGAAGAGCGTCCGGTACAGCGACCGCCAGTCTCGGGGCGACAGACACGCGCGTTGCAGCCGACACAGGATCAGCTGTAAAACCATGCTATGTCAGTATAGTACCACAGAAATTAAGCACCTTACTAAGTTTGTTATTAGTATGGTAATAATGAGCAGCTGTAAAATCATGCTATGTGTTAGTACAGTAACATAAAAATTAAGCACATTACTAGGTTTATTATCACTATGGTAATAATGAGCAGCTGTAAAATCATGCTATGTGTCAGTACATTAACATAAAAAATTAAGCACCTTACTAGGTTTATTATTACTATGGTAATAATGAGCTGCTGCAACAAATGTATTATGTCAATACAAATCAGCTGCAACATCGAATAAGCAGCAACAATGGATATGTCACTACAGTTATACAATATAACTATCAAATGTTGAATGGGAAATGTTAAACATCTGATAGTAACATCGAACAATTTCAATATAAGGTTAGACTAAGAATGATGGGTAAAATGACCAATTTCTCACTCTGAAGCTCATTTTTCAAGACTGGAATGTGCTTTGGTTTTCCCCCTAGTAAAGGATGAAGCCATTAATCCATCAGTAATGGATAGTGCGCCCATTTCTGATAGGAGAGTAAGATAGTAATCCTTGAGCTGATTGTTAAGGGTAATACCATATGAATCCAGATATAAAAGCAAAGAATTAGTTACAAAACGCAATATATAAGAAAAAACCTGCTCTGTGCACCTGGACATGGGCGATATTCTTGAGGCAGGCGAGGAGCTGGGCGACAGTAGCAGCGTTGCGCGGCTGCTGCGCCCACTGCACCAGGTCGTAGCGCCACTCCAGCGTCCTACGGCACACCAGTGGCCGCAGCAACACGCGTCTAGTGCAACAAATTTATCTAAATTTAAATATTTCTTCATTTAAATATAACTAAATTTATAAATTTATATTAATTTAGTGTTCAAATGAATTTTAGTTCCGATAATCTCATCCAATTAACATTATTACAATCGATTACATGGTTAAAACATGAATTTCATAAAAAGTTAAGTATAACTGACATGTGAAAAAAATTCGAAATAAGAACAATTTTTTCTATTAAAATGTAGAATTTTCATATAAAATACCGGCTGCTCGTTCAATATGAAAAAAACCCTGTTAATGAAAAACAGATGACCAATTGAAAATTCTGTTTGAAATTATGGTCGATTCCGTCACACAAATCATTGCGATGCCGAGGGCGCAGCCCAGTCATTTAAATCAGTATATTCATGCAGAGCAGCCGTAAATAAATGAAAGGTCTAACTTCGAATGGACATTATCAAAAGACGGCCATTCAAAGCATTCATCCAGAAAAAAATGTATTTAATTAAATGAAAGGTCTAACTTCGAAAGGACATTATCAAAGGACGGCCATTCAAAGCATTCATCCAGAAAAAATGCATAAAATTAAATGAAAGGTCTACCTAACTTCGAAAGGATATTATCAAAGGACGGCCATTCACATCATTCATCTAGAAGAAAATCTAAATAAATGGAAGGTTCACCTGAGAAGAGGCATTGCCAGCGGACTGGCAGTCCTGGCAAGCAGTGTCAGCAGGGAGAGGTCCTGAGCGCCAGCAGTGGCCCTACTGACGCGGTTGATGGGTTCGTCCTCCGCCAGTAACTGCAGCGCAGCAATACTTTCCGCGTCCATGTAGCACGTGTCCGGGCTGTTGGGACACGTGAATACGTAAGACACAACATGTTAGACATAACATGTTACACGCGAACACGTCACAATAGATACATGTCACCGTACGTAGGCTGCAGGCCCAGCACTCACAGCACGTAGGGCTGCAGGCCCAGCACTCACCGTACGTAGGCTGCAGGCCCAGCACTCACAGCACGTAGGGCTGCAGGCCCAGCACTCACAGCACGTAGGGCTGCAGGCCCAGCACAGGCGTGCCGTCCAGGATGGTGTCTGCAGGCAGCAGCTCAGCGCCTCGCCTGTCCAGCAGCCTGCAGCAGGGGTGAGTGGTGAGTAATGATGTGAGTGGTGAGTATAGAGGTGAGTGGTGAGTATAGAGGTGAGTGGTCAGTATATAGGTGAGTGGTGAGTAATGATGTGAGTGGTGAGTATGGAGGCTATTGGTGAGGTTATTTTCGTCGTTAAATGAAAAAAATCACACAGTGCATATAATATTCTAGCGCACACTTTAAATTGTTCAAATTTCCAATTTTAAATTAGTTCGACGTACACAATGAGAATAGATTAATGGTAATGTTGCAGGCCACGCACCTGAGGAGGCCACGCACCTTAGGAGGCCACCGAGGGCGCGGGTGGCGGCCACGGAGGCGTTCACGTCCAGCACCGCGCGGATGAGCGACGCCCGCATCGCTTCATCCGCCTCGCCATCTGCACACAGCCAGCGGTCACGATCCAGCCATTTAACCCACTTATAATTATAAACAAGTAATCTCATAACTGAAAATTTCACCACATCAATGATTTGCAATGTAACATTGCATGGGCATGTAAAGGACAATCAACCATCGAAAAATCAACCTCAAAACAATTTTAAAAATAGCGTCTTAGTAATTCATAAATTCGAAAATTTAATTTCAGTACACCGTAATCTCAACTTATTTACCATGCTACAAAATTCAATATGCGACAATAAGCTCACATAATTTTATTTTGTTAAACATGACTTTAATAAATTACCAAAACATTACCCCCTTCTTTCTAATACTTCCAAAGAACAGACAAATTTCCCAAAGAGTTGTTTGGCCCCAAATTTGGTAACCAGTGAACCACACCCGGAGATTAAAGGATTATAAACAGCAACCGAAGTACACTAAGGGTAATGATAATAAAGACCTGAGGCCACACTTTCAAAATTCGCTAAGTGAACGTAAGTACTTACGCTCTATTTTCTTGTCTTTGATTGGTGGATATTGCTTGAAAGGCCGTCAATGATTGGCTGATGAACTTACGATCTCTTAACTTTTTTTAAAGTTTGGGGCCAGGATATTAAAACAACGGCAATAATAGTCTGAGGCGCGACCTTACCTGCCGACTCTCGTCCGTCATCGTCGAGAGAGGCGAACTCGTCCGGCGACACAACGGCTCTCGCAACTGGCAACTTGAGGCTCAGCACGCGTTGCCGGCAATGGGCGTACACTGTCAACAGATTAACATATTGGTGAACAGGTTAATATAAGAAATAGATTGGGATCTATCCAGGGTCGGCCAAGATCACCATATCAATGAACAACAAGACCTTCGGACTTGGTAACGCATGTCCAGAATAATTTTTTTGGATGATCAAGATTGTCCTCTTAAAATATGACGGCAATCGTCTGATATCGGCAATTTTGACAATCATTGTCGCAATCTATACCCAACTCAGGTAGAGCCTTTAAGGCCAATGATGACCGTCCATAGAGCACCCATTTCCACAAGATGTCGTCTTCCTGGACCTGGCACGACGCTAACTCGGTTGGAATCGCGCGTCTTTGCGCTGAAGGCATCGCGGAGAGGCGGTTTGCCACGCGCTTCGAGGCGGCGATCCATCGTGTCCTGGGACTGCTACCTCCGAAACAATTACTAAGGATGCTGAAGGATTAAAAGTTGTCGAACGCGTGCGGCCCTGCATGCAACCCGACACCCTGACGACGAATTACGCCGCTAGCAAGAACCTGCACCTTACCATTCTTGACGTAGGCGTCCGACACACAACTTTAGAGCTGCTATGTGCTAGGGTTACCTGTGCCTCGTTTACGAGCATTGCGGACACCATCTATAGTCCTGGATCAATTGCTGTGGCGCGCGACTCGTCCATCGAATCGACAGCTAAACGAATTTCTGGCCACCTTTGGCCTGGTTCGTCACGTAAACTTAACGACGCACGACACAAGCGGATTGCTGGACGTTATCATCACGCGCGCTGACCTTCAAATTCTGCCAGTCGACATTAACGAGATCGCAATATCCGACCATCGACTACTTCAGTGGACGGTGCCATGTGTACGCACGGTGCCAGCGTACACAAATATTACCTGTCGTCTGAGGCGCAGACTCGACGGCGATGTTTCACGTGAAAAACTGCAGTCGTCCCGGCTATGTCGGCCTGACTCTTGGTTGGCACATCAGTCAACGACCTAGTGCAACTCTACGACTTTTCAACCGTTGCTTCACTGACGGTGTTGTTTCGATGAACTTCAAACCAGCCTACATTACGCCTCTTCTGAAACAACAGACCTAGACGCTTTTGATCCCAAATCATATCGAATATCGACCCATCTCTAACATGTCGATTTTGTCGAAACTCCTAGAACGCATTGTGGCGTGACGGCTGAACAACCATCTTCAGCAGTCCGGTCTCATGCCTCGCCTCCAGTCTGCATACCGTCATCTCCACTCGACGGAAACCGCTGTGCTGAAGGTACTTTCAGACATTCTGCGCGCAGTAGACCGCGGCGACGTTGCGGCTCTGGCTTCACTCGACCTGTCGGCCGTGTTTGACACGGTCGACCACGCCACTTTATTGCGTCGACTTGACGTATCATTCGACCTGCGCGGCACAGTGCTACGGTGGTTCGAGTCCTATCTCAGCAATAGATTTCAATGCGTTCGATGCGGGAACTCTTCTTCTACGTCATCGTTTGTCACTTTCGGCGTACCACAGGGATCAGTACTCAGCCAGATCCACTTCCTATTATATACTGTTGACGTATTGCATATAATTGATACACATAGTTTGAATTCGCACATGTTCGAAGACGACACCTAAATTTATGGCTAATGTGCTCCGCATGACGGTGAAGCGTTGCAGGACCGGATGTCTGTCTGCATGGACGCCATCTCAGACTGGATACGCTCTAACCGGCTTCAGTTGAATGCATCAAAAACTGACTTCATTTGGTTTGCGATTGTTCGGCGCCGGCATTAGTTTCAGGCTAACCTCGTTCGCGTGGGCAACGAGTTAGTCATGCCTGCGTCTTCGGTTTGCAACCTCTTCATTCTGATGGACTCTGAACTTTTTCTGAACAATCACATAGCCAAAGTCCCCACTGCTTACTTTGGCGCTCTCGTTGTGGCCATCACCCTCGTGGTAGCTCTCGTTCTGACCAGATTGGGCTATGGTAATGCCACACTCTACGGACTTCCAACCACGGCACTTAATGAACTGCAATCCGTAATGAACGCTGGTGCGCTCTGTGATAATAAACAGGCTGAAGCACGGGGCAACTACCAGCCTGTATTACCACCACTTTTCACTCTGTGATTTCAGACTCGAAGCATCAGCAAGCAACTTAACAATAATCCACTCCTAACTATTCCGTACAACTCACCAAAGCACTGAAGGGTTCCCTCTTATTCCCATTCAACAACAACAGCTTATATATAACCTAATTATGTGTATAGCGCAGTTTTCGTCTCTCCTGTTTTTCACCCTGCCTCTTTCTGGCCACTTTTCCACACACAAGAGCACCACACAAACACACACAGTGGCAGGGCACCAGGACACACAACACGCAGTGTCACCGCATAAATCCACACGGTCAGCCAGCACTACCACGACTCACTGAAATCTGCGCCAGAGAGGAAGTGGAGCTGGCATTTGGTCTCGTCCGCACCAGTGGACGAGTCCGTGGTCGTGTTGCCGGATTCAGTGGCGTCTTCTGAGCGACTGCTTGCTGCTCAGAGTGGGCAAAGAGCTAATCAATAACTTCAGGGCAGAATAAATCAATGAATCTGACTCAGGGCTTCCTGAATAACAGGTCTGGCTTAAAATGTCTTAATTCAGAATTACCTCTGTAAGCTGAAAAACAATACATACGTAGATAATGAAAATAATAGCAAACGTACTGTGGAGTTGATAATTAAAATATGGAGATATTACAAATCAGTTTAGTCGTGCCATGTTATTATGAACTAGGATGTACAGAAAGTTAAACATGAGAACTCAGTAGTAGTGGTAGTAGTAGTAAGTATACTAGAGCTTCATATAGCTATCTATTTCGCGCCGGAGGTAAGAACTTCAGTTACGTCAAAGGTATCTGATCTCTTCTGTCTTCCAGGCTTGCAGCATGATCCATTTAGGCGTAGAGGTTGGGCGGAAGATTGAGCCTTCTTGGAGCGAGGGTCCTCATGTACAAGCTCAAGTATCAACTAAGTGGAGCTTGGCTTGGGTGATGGGCTAGGTACAAATACCGTTTCGTGGCATATGGCAGATAGGCGGTGTCATCATGGGATCATGCTAGATCTCTGATAACAGGTTGCATTCTACAAGTATCGTCTAAAGTTGTGGGTTCTGAAGTTGCTTCGCTTATCCTCAGTCACCATTCTGGTGAGCATCTCGTCATGGTGAATGGCTGATATGTTGGGGTAACAGTTCTGTTGGATGCTGCTGTGGCTAGGACACTCCGCTGAGACATGCAGTACTGTCAGGGGCATGCAGGCAATCTTCACAGTATGGCATAAGGGAAGCGCTCATTCAAATAGCTATGAGTGAGGCACATATGACCAACCCTCAGTCTACGCAGCGCTACCTCCATCTGTCTGGATTTTTGATACGGTGAGCTCCATGCTGATACGCTGCATTTGATTGTTCTAAGTTCATTGTTTCTGGTGTTCAGCGACAGCTTGTGTCATAAATAGCGAACGCTAGCCCTGATGAGGGGTAGTGGTCGTTGCATGGCACCTTCTCCCCATAAATGGCCATGTCCAACGAAGTATTCACCGCCGAATCCGTCTTGTTGCCCCGCACCCCCACGTGTCCCGGAACCCAACAGATGCTTCTCGTCTCCACCAGACGCACAAGTCCGGCCAGGATTTCCCCGATGATGGGATGCTTGCTGTTGTGTGTTTTCATGGCCTGCTAGACGTTTGGAGTAAATAAATATCGTAAAGTCATGTCTGGGTTGACCATCTGTAAGGGCCAACGGCACAGAGGACATCTGCATGATGGCTTCCCACTGCGCCATCCGACTTTAAATCGTCAGTGCATATATGAGTCGAGTTTGCATGCTTTGTTATTGAGTGGTTTAAAATTTTCTTTTTCATCGCTGTTGCCTGTAACACGGATTTTTGGTCGCAGGTTTTGATCCGGGCAGAAAGTGCTGATGAAAATTCGCCACGTGGGAATGACCTCGAACGTGACGGGCATAACCCTTATCTGTTGGACCTGTGTTGCTGTAAAGAGTGCACTGTAGTCTTCAGATGATGGAATGTTGGATGGAAATGGGTATGCTTGGTATTCGACAAAACAGTGAGCCATGTTGAAGATAATGGTAGTTGTTTGAGGCGTATGACCATATGGAGCGTAAACTGTGCGCGGAGGATATTCAGTGTGTTTCTTCGCTCTGCATAGAGGCTGATGGTGGGAGATGTTCTGTATGCTCCAGTACATATCCTGATGGCAGCGTTGTGGACTGGATCTAGTAAAGCTAGTGTAGTTTTTCAGGCATATCGATATATGATGCACTCATAGCCAATCTTGGCTCCAAGTATGACTACATAAAGTCGGAAGAGGGTTGGCCGGTTAGATTCCCATGCCTGTCAAGATAGGTGTTTTATCAATTCATCCCCTTAAGGACGTTGTCTTGTAAAACCCGCAGATGGGGTCTCCATGAGAGTTTGTTGTCCTATGTCATACCAAGAAATTTGACTGTGGAGGAGGACGCAGCAATTGTAGGAGGATGGAGGGGGTTGTTTTTTAGATACATTATGCTGAAAGTACATAGGCCACAGTTTTGTCACTTGAGAATGAGAAACCGCGAGCCGTGGTCCACTGATTTGTTCGGTTTATGGCTGTTTGTATTTTGTGCACGAGGGCGGGTAAATGAAGAGATGATGCATGCAGTAGATCATGAAATCATCGAATCATCGACATGAAGCGAGGATTGCACGCTCGACTACAAGCTGGCGGTTATATCGTTACTGACCACGAGGAACAGGGTGCAGCTAATCACACTGCCCTGCCAGCTCCAGCACATGTCCCATTTACAAAATGAAAGAAGAAATAATAGCCACTCAAACAAAACAACGCATAAGCTATGGGGAAGCCAGGCAAGTGGTACGGAACCGATACATCAATACACGGATATCATTTGCCGAAACAAGCTGACAAACAATCACCCCAAAGTACTGAATCGCCAAAGCGGAGGGAGCCTCCAAGACCAGTGGTGCCTGTGGTAATAAATGCAATGGAGCTACGCAGACATGCACAGAAGACACTGAGCATACGAGTCAAAAATCGGAAGCTACTGCCTCAGAACATAGTGATAAACCCACACACAAATTTCACACTTGACAACTCAAACAAGGAATCATTTCCATGCAATATAAGCAAGGCAACCTTAAGGAGAAGTCCAGAACTAATAATTCAACGCGCTGAGGAAAAACATAGATTATTGGTTTGAAGAGAATGAGTGCTACGGTGCAAGCAAACTACACAATGTTCCGATTACAGAATATAAGTAATGACAAATAGTTGCTAGGTTAAATAAAATAAATCATAGTTTAAATTTCTGCTGCAAGGATTGATGAGTTTGTTGTTTAAAAATTCTGTGATTAATAATGCACAATTTCTCTCATCAATTGATATAATTTTTAAATTGCACAGCACTATATTTTCAATATCTTCCTCAAATCATTCTCCTTTGTAAGGAGAATGTATGATTTACAAGGTCATCCTGCCACAAATTAAAATTATAAAATCTTCAGCACAAGGCATGCAATTCTTGCATGTAGTATTGGCCGAATATAAATGGCACATAGCAGATAAAAACAAAATAATAATATAATAATAATAATAACTTGAACTTATATAACTTATTATATATAATAATAATAACTTGAACAAAAATAATGCATAATTACGTTGAGTGCGAGCAGGGTTGCAGAGCTGCTGCAGCATGCGGTAAAACACCTGCACCTGCCTGCCTCCAACAACCAAATGGCTGCAAGACAAATACACATTAAAAACTGACTCATAATTTTAAAACAACTATATAATTATGTGAAGTAAACCTGCTACTGGTTACTAAAAGCCATTGGTCTCTGATGGCAGTGATGGCTTCACTTATTCCATGCAGCAGTTCAATCATAATCCCTTTGCATGTGAGTTAAGGTGATAAATACAAGTCATTCAGGAAATTCATCTTCAATGAAGCTTGAAAGGTACTAGTTGAAAACATGACTAGGTACATTAAACCAAGGCTATCAATGCAGTTGAAGGCCACAAACAACTTTAAATTCATTTAGAATACAAAAGAATTGGTACCCATAATATTTGATAATACACATACGTATCAATTGAATGAGAACTATTAAGTTATTACAATTATAGGCAAATCAATTCAATTACTACTGTGCTCTAAAATAAGCATTATGAAGAGAACATACCGAGGTTGAAGTTCTCGGAAGAGAGCTTGCAGGAGGGCAAACTGGGGCGAATGTTCAGGTTTGTCTTCAACAACATACACCTGATGGGATATCATGAACAATGTCACTGGCAAGGGGTTATGACTGAAAATGTTCATGTCAAAACAAGAGGTACCATAGTGATGAATATTTAAAATTACTTGTCAGTTATATATAGGAATATTATATAGGAATATAATATATATAGGAATATACATTAAAAATAATGCAAGCTCAACATAGAAAAAATGATAGGGGTTTTAATTAAGAAAATAGTTAAGTGTAGAAATAAAATAAAGCCATTTAAAGTGGAATGTTTAAAACACAGGATTTTTGAATGAACCATTTCAAGAAAATCAACAAACATGCAGTCTGATCAAGAATTAATTTATAATTTCCCATCACATATTTATAAATGATCTCAAGGAATGGAAAAATTATAGTACCTACTTACAAAGTTACAATAGAAAATATCACTTGATGCAATACCAGATTTGGCCCTTGAGAATCTGACAAAGTTAAACCAAAAATTTTCCTTGCATCATAAGCCAATACTGTTCCTTAACAAAGCTTAATTGTTCATGCTAAAATACTGAAGGCAATGAATTAATCATGTATCTACTATATTAACTCTTAAATGTCATAAGAATTTATTTATACCTGGGCAGTGTTGATGTCAAAAAATGCAGCTCCCAATTTCTCCTGACACCAGCACACAGATAAAATTATCTGAAAAAATAACTATGTTGAAGAAATATGGTTGAAAAATCATAACAAGCAGTGACAATGATTACTTAGATTTACCAATTGCCCATGTGGAATGCAATGCACTATGATCTTTGACATGGTAGTGTAGTGGTCTCTATAGTATTGTTAGAATAAGATAAGGTTTAGACATCTTACTAACTCAATCCTGTACATATTGTCAACCTTAACCCCTGTAACTGTCAGCAACAGGCTATGTGTATAATAATAGAAACAATAGTCAATATCAGCCAAAAATCATACTAGTCAACATTAATAAACATAATTTTCGAGTGTTTTTATGATACTTTTAAGACCAGATAAAAACATTTATAAAATAGAACGCTAGAATAGCAAACATAGCACAATTTTGTATTCAATGATGGCAACATTGACAACCTCCCAATTTTCCGGTATGCCTATTTTGAGCTCCATTCATTCTAGCCCAGACACGCTCTTGTGAAGTTCTCTGCCGTGCTTCTCCATAATATTTGATCTGTGTTGTGATATCTATGTAAAACTGGGTCTCGCTCCTAAATCTTACATGAAAACTATGTTCCCTCACGTCTTTTAACTCCCTATTACATTGTCTGACTGAATCCGACCCCAATAAATAAGATAAATCGGCCTCTTCTTTATATCCACCATACCACCAAAATTTCTCCGGATAAACCAAACCATCACAGTAGGCTTTCACAACAGGTAAAACAATGTGACCTTAAACTGATGAAATTGACTTCTGAACATATTACAGGCCTTCAGAGTTCCATGAAATTTAGAGCAAGAGAACATTTTTGATAATAGTTCTTCATTTTAGGCAATATAATCAAAATAAACTGTGAGAAATAGAGGATTTTAACAATTAAATGTTGAAGGAAGGTCTCAAGTAAAAAAAATGATAAGGCTTCTTGAGGCTAAGCAAATAATTTAATACTACCAGTATTAACTTGCAAGTTTCATGATAGCTAAAAAAATTTCATGAGTTCCAAAATCCACTAAATATCATATAAAAAGTTTATTTTGTTTAGTTGCAGTTATGAATATGGCTCAAATTAGGAATAATTGCTATCCTGTTTACTGTGTTTAGTATATATTTTTGCAAATTACTGCAACTCCTCATGTTTGATAAACAAATTCAAAATGCACTGACATTATAATTTAGCTAGTACCTGATTTTCATCTTCTGGCTCCTTGAGGCTAGCAGAGTCTTCCTCTGCAGCAGCAGGCATTTGAGTGTCAGAGTCATTATTACTGTTTGGCTCTGATGAAGCTTCTGTTGAAATGAACCTTGTGATTGATGATGCAGTCAAACATTGATTAGAAGATGAGTTTTCTCCTTCCATCCTTACAAAATTTTAAATCTCAATATTTGAGGCACAGATCTTGGAAAGAAAATGAGAATTCAGGGTTAGGAAAATAAAAAATAACTACAATTCATAACCAAATATGCCAAAACGAACAATATGGTAACCAATAAGCCACATATATACAGTTATTATACACTCAAAATGTTGATTCTAATTAATCAATCTAACGTAACTCAAAACAAAAAGTTTAGGAGCTATTTCTTCATTTGCAATAGGCAGGTGAGAGCAATAATTTAGTGGCAATAAAGAAAGGGAAGTATAAGTCAGATGGGGTAAGATGGGATCACAGCCTTCATGGGGTAAGAAAGAACCAGCCTATGACATGCATAGTGATTGCACTGAGTTCAATTTGATATAAGAATCTGTTAGAGCAACTATTTCCTGTCATTTCAGTGTTTGTTTCAACAATGTACTGCAAATAATAAATTCTAGGCATTTTTTTTAAACCTATGTGGAGATAGATCAGAAAATAGTTAACCTTATTTGGGAAATAAGCTCTGTCTAGTGACATAATATTTTTTGCCAGGTTTGTGGATGTATTCAGGTAACCTCAGGTAAGAAGTAACTTTTGAGCCATACCAGACATTCCTACCAGTTACCCTTACTGCCTGATGTGCATTCTAAAATGGGGTAAAAAAGGACAGGACATGGGGTAAGATGGGACCACCAAATGGTTCAGTTTCATCCCACAAGTGATCCTGTCTTATCCCAATATCTTTCCTCATATATTAAAATTATTCAATAGACGTATATAGGGAGTATTAAAATAAAATTTTTATCTGCTGCTCAAAATAACAGATTTTTATGTTCATAAAGTAACATTGTGGAGGCCAAAACAGGGCTCATATATGCATGCAGTGTTACTCAACGCCTTCCTTTTCACAGGAATAAAAAGCTATACATTTTGAACAATAACAAACAAAACAATACAATAACAAAAGGAAACAATAACAAGTGACACATCTAGCATTTCTAGCTGGACCTGGAACAGCAGAAGACAGAAGGAGATACAATTTATAAGCATTGAATATGTGCTGTTTGGCCCAGTATGCCCAAATTTCATAAATAAATTTGTTCAGTTTCCTGATGTAGAGGCTACAGCCATTCTTCGAAAAATCAAAGAAAAAAGGTTGTGCCAAGATTAGACCAACAACCATGGACTTGGTAATGGACTGACACTGACTGAAGGACTTGGTAATGAAATACATATTTATGGTGACAGACACACGGCCTGCAGTAAATTATAATAATCTGTAAGCACCATTTTTATATTTAAAAAGATTAATTTCTTTGTCATTTTATTTTCTAATATGTTTCTAGATGAATAATATTAAATATCAAGTCCTTAATTTCATTAAAAAGCTAGAAATCTTGAAGTTAGAGGCTGGTTCTGTCTTACCCCGACATGGTCCCATCTTACCGCAGTGGGGTAAGATGGGACCAGCCCACTTTTTTTGCTTTGTACAAAAAAGGGTTCAATTTTCAAAAAGTCTGAGATGGGGGATAGAAGTCCATTGCACCAACATACCATTTGGTAGGTTCAAGGTTTTTCAATTATTCATGGTATAGGTACTACATGCTTGTTAGTGATTTTGGTCCTGTCTTCCCCCATCTGACTATATATGTAAATGTGTAATTGCAATTCTAGAGCTTTCCATTCCTATGTGACACATTTCTTAATTCTTAGCATTTCACTCTGACTATGTACTTCAAGCTCACACTTAACCTTATGCCTCACAGTAAAGATCTCTAATCAGACTGTTTTTTTCTATTGGCTTGTCTTTGCCTACCTATGCAGTTGATCTAATTCAAATATTTGTTATTGCAGAATTCTGTACCAGATGGGAAAATATTAAAAAGGGCAATAAAAAAAATTTTCACACCATTTATATGATTAAATTAATGCTTACCTTTTAAATACCTATTAATGAGATAGAAATGTGCTTGGTTGGAGACAATTATTCCTGTCTTTATGTTGGTCACTCAGAAATAGAATATATCTACTCTGTGAAACCCAACTAGAGCTTCCCCACCATTTTTCAGAACTGCAAGATTTACACTTGATAAATTATATACATCCTATTAAATTTTTAATAAATTGATAGTGACCAGGTTACAAGATTAAAAATATATTGAAAATATGTCACTTGGAGCTGCAAAATTTCTGTAATATGAAGAAAAATTCCAATTCTGTGCTTTATTTCTCCATGGACAACTGTGAAGGAGGACATTTTTGCTCAAAATCTTTAAAGATCAGTGATCTAATATCATAGAATCCAGATTGTTGGGAGCAAAGGATAAAGAAATGCTGCTCAATTTGTTGCAAAGCAAAAAAACTCATAATATTTGTAAACCATACTAATACTGTAAACCATACTTGAAGTTGTCTGAAAGAATATCCAAGACTTTTAATTAATGCATATAACAATAATATTAACCCAATGATTAATCCAAATTACAAAATTCATACCATAGCTATGGCTTATTTAAATTTAAAAATAATTAGGCAATACAATACAAACCTGTCAACTTAATTTCATTCAAAACTTTGACTGCTGACATGGTGGCATTCCATTCCATATTAGATCTAATCATCTAATAGAATATCAATATGGCATTTTGACATTATGATCCAATTCATTCCTGTAGCGGTGTAGCCAAAGTAAAAAATTTTGTAGAATTCACTCATGAATTGGACAAAATTTACAAAAATGCCCCATTCACCCATTTGTGTGGTCTTTTTATAATTTCTTAGCTTAAAAATAAGAAAACAGTTATTTTTGCCTAAAATTTTATAAAATTGCCTATGAAACAATCATTTTTACTCATGATTTTAGGGAACTTTCAGCAATCTGCCTGATATTCCAAATTGGTACTGTAGGAGTACCAAGTGCTGTTTGCGTTAGACTTTGTCACTTTGACTGTTTGACAAATTGACACACTGTCGCACTCAGGAGTCAGGAGTTACAGCCAGGACAGCCCCCCCAATCCCCAATGCAAAAAGTAGCCAAAATTCCATACAATGACAAATTTTATGAATGAATTAATATAGGCCTTGTAGTCTTACAATTTACAAATCATCAAATGCAATAGTGTGATTCCCATTCCAGACTCTAGTACCTACAATTTGCTAGTGAAAGTGTTTGACACAGTGACACCTGAAATGACCTGATGATCTGAATCTGACTCACCACCCACCCACTTGAAAGAAGACTAAAAAAAGTGAAAGTACTACTATTTTACATTATTTCTAAATAACATTTCTATGATTGTATCTATTGATATTCTATCCTTATTTATATAATTCATTTTATTGGGATTCATTAATTCTATCAGTTTTCCAGAATAGGCTACAGTGTCATAAATAACTCATAATGAAAAGTTTTCTTATTAAAATAGCTTCAATAAGAGAAAGTTTCAAGTGTTTTTCTAGGTAAAAAATTGGTTACAAGGCAAAGTCACTCAAGGACAGTGGTCACTGGTCAAGGACATAGTGGCAAAGCAGAGAAATTTTTAGACTCTCCCTTAAGTTCATTTTTGAGTTGTATAAGTAGACCAGTAAAGTATCCTGGATACCAGCATTATAATACTTAAGAAATTTGTTTAAATCTTGAGTAAATGAGGAAATTAAAAATGAACTGATTCTAAAAAAGCTCTGGTTTGCCACTATGGTCAAGGATCATCATGAAGGATGGGCATGGCGGCATGGGCTTATAGCCTACTCAGTAGCATAGCCATAGTACTCTAGTAGGTACCTAGATTAAAGTAAACTTAGATTTCAATGTCTTATGTCTGTTCAGAAACAGAACTTATTCGCTACAAGTACAAGTGTACAACAGTACAAGTACAAGGCTACAACCCCTACAACTTAAGCAAGAAGCCTACAAACACAACTACATGTACAGCAGCCTCACTGGCAGCTTTTTTTTGGCCTCAATACTTGTGGTAGGAGGTAGTACTTTGGTAAATTTTGGCATTGAGCCTTGTTGAATATAACTGATAACATCAGAGAAGAAACCGGCATTCAAAGTGGTTGCGGAAGTGGCTTTTAAGTTTTAATTAAAAAGTCAGGACTTCTCCCAGACTCCCATATCACATTACTGCGCGAATTATAAACATGATGAACCTCCTGACTGGCGGAATCACTTATGGATGGGCGTAGACACATATAGATATTGTTGTTGTAGCCGGCTTGAAGGTGAAGAAGTAGCCGGAAGATGACCACTCGTTACACCTGGACTCAGCAGAAAGTTTCAGTTTCAGCATTAAATGTCAATGATTCCTGAAGGTTCTATTAGCTGGGCTTCCAGTTTTGCTCACAGGTAGATCCAGGATGGTGCTCATGCACTACAGGGACGTCAGACGATTTGTTTGCATTAAATAGGTGATTGTTGCTCTTATTATTGCATGTTGAATCTTTGTGCGGAAGTTGCCTCCTCCAAGAAGTATTCGAACAGTTAGATGGTGCACACCCATGGCTCGAGTAGTATCAATCAGCACCTGACGCTCCAGGCGGTACCGCAAGCATGCCAGGAGAAAATGCTCCACGGTATCATCCACCCCACAATGCAAGCACATGGGAGTGTCTGCCATGCCAAATCGATAGAGGTACGACCGAACACCAACATGACCCAATCGAAGACGAGTAAGCACCACAGCAGCACGACGAGAGCAACTGGCAACCCACGGAACAGGGGACAAATCNTCATTCTTGTTGGCAATTCATGGCCCTCAAAAACAACTCGAACAGAGGTTGATGGTACTCTGTTCCCATCCACTGACTTGCAAAGCCTCTCCATCTTCACAAACTTGCTTGAGCTGCATGTATCCACTCTTCTTGCTAAGGTGCTGATGTCAGATTGGATGTCAATGGGGCCTATAACTCCATAGCAAAATCTGCCCCGATTAGGCTGGGTGCATGTAACAGGCCAAGCACCCAGCTGAGTCATCTGCAAAAGTGAATTGATAGCTGCCTCACAATATTCGGCAAGTTCCACTGCAACTAATCCTTTGCGTCGATTTACACGTACATCCTTAATGTGTATGGTATTGAATGGTGGTGCTTCCAAGGCTATGCATAGCTGTTCTGGTGAAATCAGCATCCTCTTGGCATCCTCACTTGCAGGCCTAATCAATACCACTCTTGAATTATCATGATCTGCTGCATTTCTGCTTTCCTGTATGTAAGTAGTAGGTGTTCTCTGGTTTTCAGAACCTTCAACAGCTTCCGCAAATCTGCACTGTACATTTGGGCGCTTACGTAAACCATTTCCATCTGCCATAATTTCCTCACCAGACAGCATGGAACCTTTACGCTTCTTCCCAGTACTGGCAGTAGTGTTCGGTGCTGCATTTCCATTCAATGATAGAGTTGAATCATTGTTCAAAAGTTCCACCTCACAGAAATGCTGGATCTGGGAATCAGTGGGCATGTGCTTTTCCTGAAGCTGTATGTCCAGCACACCTGGATCTATAAGATCGGCTGACTCAGGATTTCCAGCCATATGGCTTGACTGGAATTATAGTCACACTGAGATTGCAAGGCAATGGAACACGTCTTACCTTGATCACAGTTCAAACGAGACTTCCACATATAGATATTTATTGTAGTTAGAAACACCCTATATAATGGAAGATAGACCAATTGAAACTGCACAAATTGAATCGGGAAACTTTTTTTTTTATAATTTGATTTGAAGGCTTCGGGTATGCAGGTAGCACACGGTCACACCTCCCAGCCTGAGCACAACTGGGGGTTTTGGACACTTCACTTGACTTCTAGACTCTTCACCTCCTAGCTAGCACTTTCACAGCCAGTGTGGCAGTAAATTGTGAAAAGAAAAATTAAAATTAGGCTTTTTTATTCACAGCCTGGTCACCACATTGCAGCTAAGCAGATATTGACCAAGGAGACGGATGGCAGCAGTGCGTTTCCTCATTGGGGCATCACCACCTCCAAGAGCTGAGGACAGCTCCCAGGGAAGAGACAGGCCCTCCAGTCTTGTGCGGAATTCTCTCCGTTGGTTGATGAACAGCGTGCAGTGTAGGATGAGGTGTCTGATTGTGCCCTCTACATTACATTCTGGACAGTTACTGGAGTTGGCTAAGTTGAATCTGGCCAGATGAGCGTTAACACCAGCATGCCCCAGGCGCAGACGTGACACAGCGCATTCAACGGAACGTGGTAGTGATCCATAGTCCACATAGGATATCTCAGGTCCCAAGCTTCTTCGGAAGGTCCCCTTTCTTGTTTCTTGCACGTTGGCTGACCATTGGCGTGCCCACTCTTTAACGGTGAGTGACTTCAAGGTGCAGATCCACTCCTCGAAGCACAGTTGAGATCTTGCTGTGCGGTTGTTAGAATGTGCAAGGTTTGCTACCCTATCTGCCACCTCATTCCCACGGATCCCGCTGTGTCCTCTGATTCAGCAAATTGCCACTTTTTCTAGTCCCTTGACAAGCATCAACTCCTGTATCTTGATGATCGGGAACTGTGCTACCGTCTACACTCTACACGTTCCGGACTTGTCCACGCAGTTCATCGAAATCTATGGCAATTGAAATTGCCACCAGGGGTAGTGTACGGGTAACCCCACCTTAGAATAGGGAGTATTTTGGGGGTTGTTTATCAGTCAAGCCTCGAATGCGTGAGTATTGAAGCATTGCTTGTAATTGCAATTTGTGCGTGTTGCCGCAAGATCAATGCATGCTTCTAGTACGCGAAGCACATATGTAGACATAGAAGTAACACAGGCGAGTTCAAGACAACGTACTGCACGCGTGTTGTTGTACATATTCGCACATGGCACATCGCAAGCGAGAGAGAGTCCGCGGCGTTCATACGGCAAACATCTTCATATTGTGCTCTGTGAATCGTGATCAACGTAACGATCTCTTTTGCGTTTAAACATATTATTGTAAACTATTACAGTTATACATTCACTAATCACTAACTTGATTTTGTATTGCACTTTTCTTTATACCACGAGTATATTAGCTAAGTGTTCAATTTCAAGAACCCGGCTGGCTCTCTCGCCCCTCCCCCCTCCTCTTCTCGTCACGGGAAGAGGCAGTAGGTAGGAGTAGGTTTGCGAGCCAGCTAGAAATTAGATCAGTACAGGTAGCAAAAACTGGCTCGGTTTTGTCATTATTATTGATTCAATCATTATTGTATTTATGTGTGTTGTATAACTTGTATTAATTGCATTGTTTTTGTACTTCATTGATTGATTGTATTTGTAGCTATCTGTATCACAGTAGGGCGTAGGCTATTCATCAACTCGTATAACTGTACTAGAATTTTGTGTACCTGTATTGCAATTTANGTGGACACAATTGAGCACTATCTGCTGCATTGTCAGCGACATGCGCAGCCCAGACTAGACCTGGAAACTAATTTAAGATGTATAAATGTACAAT
This sequence comes from Hyalella azteca, assembly GCF_000764305.2. Taxonomy (NCBI): domain Eukaryota; kingdom Metazoa; phylum Arthropoda; class Malacostraca; order Amphipoda; family Hyalellidae; genus Hyalella; species Hyalella azteca. The sequence goes on from NW_025942709.1 coordinate 122,083, forward strand.
TCTCCCTGTGTGAACTTTTGGGGGGAGGGAACTTTAATGATGATGTGCAAAGGAAAATCTTTCAATTTTTGACTGTTTTCATTTTGAAATCAGGGAGGCTCAGTGAACTTTAGATAGGTGCCAAAATATCAAAACGAAGCTTATATATGTACAAGTGTATCTATGTATATGTTTGTGTACGTGCATAATCTATGTCATTCTATGTATATAAATCTATCTAACTTAACTGTTGAATCTAGTGCTCAGTTCTGAGGAGCAATGATCATGTCATGTGCAACTTTTCTGAGTGACTGCATACAGTCATCTGTGTTCCGTGTGCATGTAACTTATCCATGCCATGTGTAAATTCTCTCTTACATGCTATCAAGCTCATCCATCACCTCTATTGACCTTGTACAAACAAGGACAAAAAGGCCAGCTTTCCTTACCAAGAAGTCCAACATAACATAAGCTCTCAGGCCCAACGGTCACCCTTGCGGCTGTCCTGTGGCTTTCAGTCCACCCAACGTGGACACCTTGAAAAGAAGAAGAAGACATCGCAAGCGTGTTAACAGAAACTTAATGTCCGCGTTAGATCGCGTATTGAAGATAGCGCCAGCGTTGCCAGGTTTTTTTCTTGCCGAGAATACCAGATTGCCTAGCTCAAAATACCATAAATATACCAGAAATTCTATTGTTCAAAAACAGACTAATAGCTTCAAATTTAATAAAACTATTCAACAGAAACTTTGGTAAGAAATAGAAAAAAATTATCTTCTGTACTGTGCATTCATCTGGCTTGACGATAATTAGCCAAATTGAACACGTTATATTTTTTCATTCTGTTTGGAACATTTTGACACTTTTCCTGTGTTTGATTACATTGACACTTTTTCCTTTTTTTATCGCGGTGTGGCACTTCTTCCCCTTCGCTCAACATGAGCAAGCCACGGAAACAGGTCATCTTCATTTTGCTTATTTTCGTGCATGCTTGCATATTGCATTAATCTAACATTTCGGGTTTTATCACTTGTTGCGGCTTAGCAGATAGCTTTTGGTCCGAATAAGGTACTCCAGTACCTTGGTTGAAATTTTATTTCGTAGCTTGTTTTTCACATAGGTGACTTGTGAAAACACTCTCTCCACGAATGCATTGGAGACAGGTCAAAGTAGACAAGTGATGCAGTAGGCAGCCAGTTCCATGTATGGATGATGATTTTCAAGATCAGTGAAATATTGAATGGCACCCCAGAATTCTAGTGACACTCCGATAAGTGGCACTCTAGAATTCAAAACCACCAAACAAAAATGGTGGAGCTTGCGTTGCAGAGTGAGGTTGTCGGTTCGACAACCTCACTCGTCCTAGGCCATATCATCACTGATCTGTAATCAATCAAGGATCATCACTCTCGTGCTTAATTGCACTAAGCACTTTTGTTAAATGTTAAAAATTAGATTGGGGTTATTTCATCAAGCGGTAAACTTGCGGTTCCAAATATGGTGGGAAAGCTCTAGTCGCGCAGCTCTGAAGGTAATCTATATAATCCACGCCTACGCTGGAGGAAGTTCAAACTTCAGAGGTGGAACCTAATGCGGTAAATTTGCCAGAAAGTCAGAAAATACCAGAAAAATACCAGATTTAGGCAAATATACCAGATCTAAAATATTCATACCAGACACCCTCTGAAAATACCAGATTTGTGAAATCTGGTATAGAAATATACCATCTGGCAACGCTGGCACTCATAGCGCTGTTCACGCATGCGCTGCAGAAAACGCGCGTTGGCGAGCATTAGTAGCAACCCTATTGACATAATAGTAACGTAAGCGTGTTGGAGATAACATAATGCCGACGTTTTTTCTATGCGCACGCAAAGCAAGCGCGTTGACAGACACGCATAGCACGCGTGTTGAATCTCAAGCAACTCTCGCATGAGCAACACGTACTCGATGCAAGCGTGCTTTAGATAACGCAACGCAAGCATGTTGACGTACACGCAATGCAAGAGTGTTGAAACGCTCGCGTGGTGATAAGTTCGTACCCATGCACAATGCACATGCAGCGTCACAACTAAAGGCAGGGGCTTGTCACGCTCGCGGTGAGAACTCAGGCCAGCTACTGAGCAGGGTAAGCAAATGGTGGCCTGGCCAGCCGCTGAATTCGTGTGTCATTTGACCCTTATATTTTTTCCCATGAAATTACCCAAAATAGCTCCTACTGGGCGGCTAATTATGAGATGCGGCCATTTCACATTGGAGTCCTCTCTAATCCGAGAGTTGCTACCGAAATCAGACTGTCTGCCGCGGCTAAATTTTGACAGGGTTTATTAGCATTTTCTGCTTAATAAATAGTGCATATTTTTGATGAAAATCTTTTTGGTATTTTCCTCTTAACTTTTGAAGGAACGGACTTATTCGTTAATTTAACCCGAATGGAGCACTTCGAAACTTGCACTAACCAAAGGTTAATATTGCAGTACTTTCAGTCTCGTGTTGGTGAATTGATGCAAAATGTATGTAAAAGTATTAGATATATTCAACATTTGATTATAGAAAGCTATAGTATGTAAATTAGATTAACGCAGAAGTTAAAAATAGCGTTTAACATACAGTATACACTATACAGGTTTGTCGTAGCAAATATGAACATAAATTTTATATATTTATAGATGTAGTATCAGATACAGTTCTACTAATAAAGATTGTCTACCTTCTCATGTTTGTATTTTTAAAGGGTATTTTTCGGAAAGCAGGTTGGTTATGTATTGGACCATTTTTTTTACAATACTAATATTTACTTAAACTTGTCATCAGCCACATCAGTAATCTTTGCATATTTTTAATTAGTTGTCAAATCATTATTTGCAAACTGTATTGTCCTCTAGAATGTATTTTCACCTGCGATTTATTGGAAAAATTCTTATCTAATTTTAGCTCCAGTTTTGATAATAGCAAGTATTTTTATGAAGATGAATTGTTCTTTTTCCGAACTTTGGGTTCATGGCGGACACACCAAATTACCGAAGATTAAATCATGAAGAAAATGTATCTTTCAAAGAAAACCACTATCAAAGCACTCAATGTCTAAGCTGCTATATTTTGTTTAGTTTGAATAAAAGATAAAGTTAAAAAATTAAATAAAAGAATCACTTTTCTTTTTTAGAGTTTTCTAATTAGTAATTACTAATTCACCAGAAGATATACTGTCATTGACTTTGCTGCACTAGAAAATTGCTTTTACAAAGCCATGAGGCGGACATTACCAGCTGTGCCGGCAACCATCTTGAACCTTAATTTTTGCTTTGATCCATGCAGATGTACGAAAGATAGTATGCATTTCTTACTAAATATTTTAAAGCCCATCCATTTTGTGACTGTCGCTAGTGTTTCTTTTCATATTGAAATTCCTGTTGCTTTTACAACTCAGCAATACTTTGATCCATAAAGAAAACCAAAGTTGGTAAGATGAAACATACATAGATTCAAGTACATACGTATATACACTTTATTGTTTCTAGTATTTACTGTCTATATTGTTGTACCTGCACGAAACTGATGTTTTTAATGTGTAATCCATTTAAATTAAGTCCGTTTGTTTCCCTGATATTTCTTCCAACAAAATGCAATGCTAATTGGCAAAAATCTTTCATGAGCTTCATAATTCTAGTTACAATACTACCAATACGGGAGAACGCATCTCTCAGCAGGCATCAGACAATGAAATAACGTTGATTATTGGTTGATTCCAGTTTGAAATGCTTAACAACCAAAGTTAAAAGTCACATCAACATCGAAAAATGACCAACACTAGAAGAGACATAAAACAACTTGATTTAAATGTTGAAATGATGTCGATATTGGCACGTAGAATGTTGATCTATTTTAAACGTTTAATCAATGTTGATTTCATGTTGAAATATTGAACAACCAAAATTAAACGTCCAGTGAAAGTCTAAATCTGACCATAACTACGGTATAAGAAGAGACATGCAACTTATTTCAATGTTGAAATACAACGATAATGGTACATTTAACCTTGATCTATTTTTAAACGTTGAATCGACGTTGATCACAGGTTGAAATGCTGAACAACCAAAATTAAATGTCAAATCAACTTTAAAACCTGACCGACACTAGAGAAGACATAAAATAACCTTATCTCAACGTTGAAAAATGGTCTATATCGGTTCACAGAAACAAAAGTTGGCACATGACATAAAAACGTTTCATACCTTGCATTTGTTGAACAGGCCAGGCTGGAAGCAGGATGGGGGCAAGTGCGTCTTAAGTCTTAAGTACTTTTCCACGGATGTGGTAAGCATGTAGTCGTGCAGCGCCATGTCCGTCCTGCGCAAGTTGAGCGTTTCAAATGTCTGTCGTACAAGGATGGTGATCACAATTCGTCACAGATGCTTCATGGGTTACGGATTTCAATATAAACAAAGTAAACCGGGTTTCGCAGCAATTATTGCAATTATTTTCAACTAAAAACATTCGCTTGTCTGCCACGAATCACAAACTGAAACGACATCAAACGCTAGTATCATCATGATATACGCATCATGCACGTGTTTGGACACAGGATTAGTGAACACGTTCAAGCTGAGAACTTTGGAATTCGCTTTAATTACGGTACTGCTTCTGAACCATACGGTAACTTGTTTATCTCCACTCAACTCCACGGCTACATCAGACATGTGGATGAGTAATGTGTGGCGCGTTCATTTCAACCTAAAATGGGCGTAGAGGCGTCAACCGTACGCTCCCGTAATAGCGTCTTTTCTTTGCCTTAAACATAGTTTTTTAACCCAAGATTTTTTCATGCTTCCTCACACTTACGCTCGTTATTTATACAGGAAGCCTCGGCGAGGGTAGAATGTGCGTGAGCATGTATTCACGTTCTACCAGAGTTTCAACAGCCCGTACTTGTACATCGGCAGGTGTAATATCTCTTCTAATAGAGGCAACAGGGTGGTCACATTACGTTGCCCATATAGCTCGAAACCGCCAGGCCAGCGAAATGTCATCTAATGCCGAGTGAGACACGCATACTTCAAAAGGCTTGGAATTATAGTATCAAGAGTTATTAAAAATATTTTAAATTAGTTCTTACTCTATAACGGGACTCCGAGCCAAGAGAGGCTCTTCGGTCTTTCGGTGATCGAGATCGGGGTTGTTTCTCATGTTCCAGATTATCTCCTGAAGCCACGTGGTGCCACATTTGGGATAGGACATTACCAAGACGTCGTCTGGACGAAACTGGAAAGTGTAAGAAAAATCCTTCGTATTCTATGCTTCTTTTTGTTCGAACATAAAGATTTAGAATGCACTAAAATAAATACTGAAGAAATGAAAAATCATTAGGCACATGAATAATCTTACAATATTTACAGAAGTCACCAAATGTATAGAATAACACACTTCAATGAGTCGCGGTTGTGTTGAGTGGGTGAAGACTCACAAAAGTGAGCTTTCGGTCCTTAACATTACCCACACAAGTGAGTCGCGACTGTACTAGTATAGACTATGACCAAAAAATGATCAAGATATCTGAAAAATCCGTTCGCTTTTGGACAAGCTGTCGCCTGCGAGACTAATGTGCCAGGTCGTAATGAAGAAGCTGTACGTAAAAATACTGGATATGAATTAATTATGAATAATAATTAATTTCACCCTTGCGCATGCATAATATGTCCTTGATGGAGCTAGTTCTGAATTATTCGGATTCGTTACAGTGTTTTCTTAGTAAACATACGTTATGTGAATGCTAAGGTTCAAATAATATCGTTAATTCAAATAAAATAATTTTTTCGTGTGATACAGCGACAACTTCTACAAACTTTAAATCATCAGTTAAACTTAATTACTTCGATGCAGGTAGGAGACACCTACTGCTATAAACACTATGCTTAAAATTTCAAGGTTAAAGGGATGTTATTGAGTATAAACCATTCTTAACTGGAGATCTAATTTCAGAAATGAGATTGATATTGAATAACATATTTCATGTTCTAACGTATATGTTGTCAGTATCACTGAATGAACATTATATGGAATTGTTACTCTTGGCTTTAATCACCTTCCTTCACTACAATTTCAACACAAATATTAATACATTTTAATTTCCCAACCGTAGTAAGAAATACATGCTTAGCAAGTTAACTTGACTTTAAGTAAACCTTGAAGTTGTAGATGTCATTCTTATAGTACTTGATTCCTTCCGGAACAATTGTTCCATATGGGTTAATCCTGAAAATGTTGCTGACGTTCCCGGTGAAATCCTTGCTGAACTGTGTCTGCTGCTCCGGCGGCAGTGCCTCAGCGAATCTTCCGCCGCTTAGTTCCAGCCTTTCAAACATTGCGCCAATGTTTTAAATAAATTATTTTACTTGTTAGTCATATCTGAAGTACAATAATAATGTTACGTTACCATTTTTATTTATTATTCCATATTGTTATTTTTATAGAAACCGATTTTATGAGATAACGTAAAAAAAATACCGTGCATTCAAGCCCTTCTGAAGCGAATATACCGTTAACTTCTAATTCAGAGAGCATTTGGCATTAAAGCCCGATTCATAGAAGAACAATGAAAATCCAGCGCCATGTAATGTTTATGAGCTTGGTAAATAGCTTCTAAGAGTATAACTCGTCATTCTTTATCTTAACGCTCTCAGTAAATAACTTAACATTAAAAGGAGTTTCCGTTACGAAATGAAAAAATGTCTACGCTTTATATAGTCAGACAAAACTTAAATCCTTTGAGTTAAATAAGAAGCGAAACAATGTTCACAAAAAAATAGTTCACAAAAATTGTGCTCCGCCACACATGCAATGACTATTTATGCTGTCCAAATATTAAAGTATAACCAGCTCGTACCTCCCTGCTACATTTTATTTGTTCCTCTTTTATTTTTGCACACAGCGATGGCAGTGAAGACAGGTACGAGGATTTCGTCGCGAATAGCCTTCAAGTCGACTAAAAGTGAGTTGCATTAGCGACTCTTTGAGATTTGTTCCAGGCTTTTCCAGCAAGAAGCGTTATGTTAAAAAAAACGTGCACCCTATATAGGTGCATTTTTACAAAGATTGTGATAACGCTACAGTGCATTGGCTCCTCTTATTTAAAACATAGCATTCAAACTAATAATCTTCTAATTGCTATGCAAGTCAGTTAGCCAGTATTCGATAGAACAGCGATTATGGTTTTAATTTAATTTGTTTAATAGTTTGTTTTTAGAATGAATGATCTTCAACGAGTCGAAATCAGGTGCTTCATGAGGAAAATCTGCCTTGTAATAAGTTAGGGTATCGTCGTTTCAATATACAAACGTACGCTGTAATTATTTATATTTTGCTCCTCCAAATATGAGAATAGAACAAAAACGAAGGAATGAATGAAGCTGTAACTGGTACTCTGAGGACATCTGAGTTTGTGCTTCTTGCGTCACCGAGTTTTTCGACGAGCGAATGTAGCCAGAGGAAATCACCGAGAGCGACGAGTACCAGGGCACCCACTGCCTCATCTGCAGATCGGCTCAAATGAGCTGCTACATCCAGCACTGTGGTCGATGCGTGGCTTGTTACCTTTGCATGCTGTCAAACATGTTTTATAAGAATATCGTAAGGCTGATATAATTAGTAACTCCGAAGCCTTGGTAAGATGCATAATGGAAGTGTGGGGGATATCCCATTGATGGTTTAGTAATCTGAGTATCTGTGTATTTTCAGCTAGCGTCTGTTTCTGCCTTACGAATTATTGGCAGGTATTGTGGATCCTTCGTGTTCTGCTGAGTGCTGACACAGGGCTCATCACTCCAATATATGTAATTAGTGTTGGGCCCTGAGCAACAAATGTTGCATCCCTTTGAGCTTGATTAAATAGGGATTTTTAAGGAGAATATTATATATATATAGAGAGAGAGACGTTTCCTATCGTCTCATATCTTTTAAAGTTGGGTGAATCGGAGTGATTACTCCACCAAATTTACGTTACGTTCAGGTTCAAGCGGCCATTGTGTCTGCTGACTGCAGACCGTACGTGCGTGACGGCCACCTCCGTATATCCAACAACCCTTGGCGCCAAATCTGAGGTCCTTATATATGCTAGAGTCGCGCACACTAAGGCTACGGCCAGACTAGAAGCGTTCACGCGTACGCTGGCTGACGCTTCAAGCAGAGCGGCGCCGCGCCGCGCGTATGGTGTCCAAACTAGACGCGGAACCGCTCGGCTTACTGCGAGTCAGTGTGTAGAAATGAGTGACAACAAGAGACTAACAGCCGTTCTCCTTGATGAAAGTTTTATAGGGAAATAAAAGACGAATAAAAAAATCCCATATACACTTTGTTTTGTCTTTTTTGAAATCCATTCAGATGAGATTAGATAGATATTAAATAGGTTATATATGATCATGATGCATGCCTCGCGAGTCGTGATGAAACGCCACTTGTGTTGGTAGGTGATGAAGCTTACACATTGCTTCCTAACTTGATGAGACCATACCCCTCCCCAAAAAAATATAATAACTTAGATGAAAGCAAGAAAATATTCAACTACAGACTATCAAGAGCTCGGCGTTGTGTAGAATGCGCCTTTGGAATTATGACTTCAAAATTCAGAATTTTAACGAAATCCATCGACATCAGCGTGGATAATGCTGCAGAAATAACTAAAGCAATTACAGTTTTGCGCAACATGATTCTTGTTAGGGAGAAATTTGATAAAGACACGGCATTTACATCAATGGAATTAAATGCATCGAATGAACAACATGAAACTATAATTGCTCCTGTTCATACAGTACATACATATAATATCGCAGCGTGAGCGCGCGTACGCCTGCGTACGCGCCAACGCTTTTAGTCTGGCCGTACCCTTAAGCCTAACCCTCGCACTGACGCGCATTCTTTCGAATGGAATGTTCCTCGCAACGCTGAGCGTCAACGTTTCAATGTAAACAACCTTTCCCACGGTCTCGCAATAACGGCCCGCATTCCTAGCATTCTTAACATCTACGCATAATACATGTTCAATATTACCTATGTTCAATATTACCTACTTTATTCAAGCTAACGCTAAGGTATTCTGCGTGACAAAATTATTTAAGTTAGAGCCATCGTTATAACTAAAATTCCAACCATGCACAGATGGGAATGAACCTCAATCAACTATGATTAGTAAAAGAGTACTCGTTTTACGAGTACTCTTCCTACTCCTCCATTACTCACGCACTTACGTTTGAGATCCATGTATGGTACATTAGCACTATGGCTAGTTACATTGCTTTCAGTGTGACAGAAATGTGTATTTGCCTTGTGTATTTTCTTACCCCGACTACTGGACGATGGACTTGACGTTCCTACGGCCTGCTCTGTTGTTGCCAAACTGCGACGCTACTTCAGCCAGTATGTGTGACTGCTGAGCGAGGTCGATTGTACACATTCCTAAGGTATGTGTACAATCGGCCTCGCTTCATGAAGTACAATAATGTTGAAGGGTTAATTAAATTTCTTTTATTTTTATTCGATCGTCGATTGGAATCAATTAATTTTTCAGTTAAGCTAACTAGCTCAAAGTTGTTCATCTCTCCCGCAGCACTGCCTTCGTAAGCGCGTTCATGCTCTTGGCAAGCCCTACGACTTTAGGTTCCCAAGTTCATTTTTCAGAAGTGAACTTTTGGTATTTAAAACCAACCTCAGAATTTTTGGTATTTAAACATCATTGTCCGTTTTGGGGTCGTTACTTGGTAAGCAAATTGTCGGCGATCGAAACTCTCTCCTGTCGGCGATCGAATTGGCAGGTTTGCATATTCAAATGCAAGCTTGCAACGAAGCATAGTGGTTTGTTAATAAATTCCCGGATGTAAAAGAGTAAACATTACTAATAAAGGATATCTCAACATCCAAAAAATGACTTAGTTTTTGAATGCTGGTGACGTTGGTCCGATGAAGTTTCATTTCACTCGACTACAGAATACTTAGTCCACTAGTCACGAACTTTCCTATCTAATAAGCCTGTTGCAAATAAGTGATAATTTTTTTCCATTCGTTTAAGGATGTTGGCGTTAGGAGACCTCATACTTTCTTCAACATTGATTAATATTTCATTAAAAGATTTATGTATTCAATCTAAAGTCATAATTCTATCTATTTAATCTTCAGAGAACATAGCAATTAATAACGATAATTAAAGAGACAATATTTTGGGTTTTCGTGTAAATTATCTATGTCAACAACATCACTGAGGTTAAATGGTTCGATTCACACTTCAAAGAAGTTTCCAACGACGTAGAATCTGATCACCGCTGGCGTCCCTGTCGCAACCATCATACACCACTAATGCGCGTTGTCTTGCTCTTCACCGAGCCGGTTGAGCTCAGTGAGCTGTTCCAGTAACGTAATTTAGCCACTCGGCTGGAGCGTACGACTCGAATCGTGTTCATGCAAGGGCTAGATGATAGGTCTACAGGGATGCCTGTCAGAGACAACCACTGCCGTGCTTAGCGGACGCCGAACCTTAGCGGACATACGAAATGTGCACTGATGTGCACACACGACTGCTTTTACCGCGGCGTAGAAATTGACGCCTGACGCCTGCGTGTGTCGCGCTAAAACTGCGGCGATAGATTTGCCGCGACAGTTTAGCTTGCAATGGTATTCAATGTAATCTTTCACATTGGGCGGTTTTTGACACCACATCCTAGCAGACAGTGGTGCCGTATTTTAAGTTCATAATAAGCAGCACTGCATGACGTAGATTATAGCATAATATTACATAAATATCCGTACATAAATAATGTTACATAAACATAAAGATATACATTGATAAATATATATATCCTTGAAGTGATAGAGATATATTTCATATAAGATATATTTTCCATAAAATATATAGGTATTTCCACAGAGATGTATTTACATTATTCTCACGTAGAGATAGATTTCCATATAGAAATATTGTTACATAAACATAGAGATGGACTGATGAAGCATAAAGCACTGCAAGACTGATAGATCCCAGCAGTAAAAAGCGCCTCGTGTGAAAGATAGCGCGGTAAATACTGTCGCGGCATTTTTGACGCGCGCAGCATCTACTGCCCTGTGTGAAAGGGGCTTAAGTGGTTCCCAAACTTTTTCAGGCTGGCGCCCCCGCTGGCTCCCTTGTGAATTTCTAGCGCCCCCCACAGACATACGCCTCTTTCTTGAAATTTAGTACGCTTCAATTTTAAAAGATTAAGGGTAAACACAAATGTGTTTTTCACAAATAGAACCAGATTTAGTGAACCAACATGTTTTTCAGCTGTTTTAACTGTTTCAGCACTAGAAACCTAGGACGTCTCGGGCGAATTTACGGCCGGACTCGCGGCCAGTCTCACGACCAATCTCCAAATTCAATTATCAAGTAATATCTCCCAAACTAATAACCGCAGCTCTATTAAACTTGGAACACGTATTCATCAGAATCGAACGGTGATGTTTAGCTCGTAATTTTTTTTTCAAATTTCACCTTCATTCGTGAGTTACGCGTATATTGCGAATCAGGCCGAAATTCGCAGTGATCAGAGAATTTCTTCCAAACTATTGAACAGATTTGATGAAAATTACGAATATAAATTTCTAACTACCAAACGGTGATTTTTTAGCTTATAAAATTTTTTCGATTTTACCTTCGTTTGCGATTTTTTTCCATTTCACCGTCATTCTTGATTTTACACTTCCAAATTGCGCCGGGTAAATTGTCACTTAAATTCGCGGCGATCAAGAAATTTCTTCAAAAGTACAGAACAGATTTCAACGAAACTTTGTATATAAATACCTAACCTCTCAACGGTGATGTTTAGCTCGTGACAATTTTTCTATTTTGCTTTCGTTCGTGAGTTATACAGATATAGGAGAAACGACCGGCATTCTACCGGCCGGTTTAACCAAGAGCCTTATACGTATAGCCGTATAACTCGCAAACGAAGGCAAAATGAAAAAATTGTAAACATCACCGTTGCTGAGGTTAGGTATTTAAATACTAAGTTTCGTTCAAATCTGTTCAGTAGTTTGGAAAAAAATTTCTGATTACTGCGAATTAAGCACGTATTGCTGTTTAAATCACGAATGAAGGTGAAATGAAAAAAAAAACTCGCGAACGAAGGCACAATCGAAAATGTTTCACAAGCTAAACATCACCGTTCGGTAGTTAGGACTGTAAAATCAAAATTTCGTTCGAATCTGTTCAGTAGTTTGGAAGAAATTACTTGATCACTGAATTTCGGCCCGTATTGCCATATAACTATGGCAAAAACAGACGATGTCAAAATTCAAACAATTTTCACGGGCAAAACATTATCGTTAGGTCCTAATGAATACGTGTACCAAGTTTCCGTGAGTTAAGTACATTAGTTTGAGAGATATTCCTTGATCATTTAATTTGTAAATTGGCCGTGAGACCGGCCGCGAGTCCGGCCGTTAATTTGTCCGAGACGTAAACCCAGGAGAGGTTAAAAAACAGATCTGGGTGAAAAAAACCATCGCTAAGAGTCATGTGCTGCATGTGTTGTGTATAAATCGTCAAACAAACGTTCGAAATTCTGACATTGACTTCGGACTACCGCCCCCCTACCACCCTCTTCTTCCGTACCGCCCCCCAAAATCTTTCCACCGCCCCTAGGGGGGCGATATCGCCCACTTTGGGAACCACTGCACTAGAATGTAGCCTCAAAGGGACGACTAAAATAGCCCAGCATTGCCAATACCAGCATAATTTTCATACTTTACTCCGTGCGTAAGCATGCTGCAGAGCAAATTAGCCAACCTGATTACTTGCTGAAAGCCACAGGGACTAAATCCCTTCATGGATGTAAACCAGCGAACCAATGAGCTGCAAGCCGCCAAAACAATGGTCGTAACCCACAAGCTAAACCCCAAAATATTTCTATTCCATGCAGCCTAGCCCCTATCCCACTTACGATAAAGAGCGCCATGCGCCACAGTGCTATCAGTACACTGCTACCTCACCAGCTTGTCCGTTCTTCTGGAGGCTAAACCTCCACGCTTACCTCCTGCTCCCCCTCCTTTCGGTACCAGCTTGCGGAAGAATTCTAACCTAACCAAACCTAACCCTTTCGCGGAAAGGTGAAGAGAAGGGGGTAAGTGTGGAGGAAGAAGATGCTGGTGAGCGTCAGGGCTGGGCTTACGCCTGCGAAGTGGGTAAGGCGATGCGACAGTCTGGTGCGGTCTGCGGACCCTGTGGCTTACGGCATTTGTAAGAAGTGATGGTATGGGCTTAAATCATTGGTGTAGGAGCTATTGGGCGTAATCCGTTGGAGTATCAGCTTATGGGCTGAGGCATTGCTTGTTTCAAGCTGGTGTGGTAGATGAGGCAAGTAAGAACAGCTGCATATGTGTTAGGCTGACTATTTCTATTGCATGTAGAGGGTTGCCATTGGCTCTTGGGCTGATTTAAGAGTCAAATTTTTGGGCTACGGCAGCGCTCCCGCCTCAAACACTTCCAGACAGCCCATTTTCAGCCGCAAGTCACATAATAGATCACATCCATTGGAGTAGAATCAGTAGGCCAATCGGCCCACAGAAAAACGGCTTGCAATAGTTTGGCCCAGAATTGTCTGCCAGTAGACGAAAAAATTTGCACCACTGTGACAGCGTGCCGGAGCCTTGCAGTAAATTTGAGGATCGCCACCAACCCGTCCGTATTCATCCTTTGCATCGAATCAGCCCATGGTCAAACGGCGGCTCGTCGATGGACGATAGAATTTGGAACAGAACTATTTTATCTGAAACCTAACCACAGATGCTGTGAGCCCAAAATTACGTAATTTAACGAAACATCGGAATCAAGTCATGTTCGATCCGCGGTCTGGTGGTACACCGCAGGATTCATGCAGTTCCGATGGCTAGCTAGGCTGATTGGCCGCAGTCCGTTGACAGCTGGTTACAGTTCGAGCTAAAGTCAGGGTAATAACAGATGATGGCGTGAACGACAGGAAACTGTCGTTCCCAAAATCACTTGTTTTTAATTATTCATGTGTACTATTTTTAATGTCACCCTATGAACCAGTGTTGCCAGGTATTTTCTTGGCAAGAATACCAGATTGCCTAGCTCAAAATACCAGAAATTCTATCGTTCAAAAACAGACCAATACCTCCAAAATTATTAAAACTATTCGTCATAAACGTTGGTTAGAAAAAAAATTTTCTTATGTGCTGTGCATTTATCTGGCTTGACGATAATTAGCCAAATTAAACTCGTTATATTTTTTTCCCCTCTGTTTGGAACATTTTGACACTCTTCTTTTCCTGTGTTTGATTACATTGACACTTTTTCCTTTTTTTATCAGTGTCATTGTGGCACTTTTTCCTCTTTGCTCAACATGAGCAAGCCACGGAAACAGGTCATCTTCATTTTGCTTATTTATGTACATGCTTGCATATTGCATTAATCTAACATTTCGGGTGTGATCACTTGTTGCGGTTGAGCAGATAGCTTTTGGTACGAATATGGGACTTCAGTACCGTAGTTGAAATTTTATTCCGTTGCTTGTTTTTCACATAGGTGACTTGTGAAAACACTTGCACCACGAATGCTTTGGAGACAGGTCAAAGTAGACAAGTGATGCAGTAGGCAGCCAGTTCCCTGAATGGATGATAATTGTCAAGATCAGTGAAATATTGAATGGCACTCCATAATTCAAGTGGCACTCCAATAAGTGTCACTGGGACGCAGTATAGACCCCTACATAGCCCTTGCCCACAATTCAATATCTATTCCTTTCCGCTCGTAATCACGCTAGATGGCATATTAGCCTGTGTGATTAAGTGCCTAAAGCCATAGGTGTCATTTCCTTTCCTGGATATGAATCAATCAGCCAACTGACATCAAGCCACCGAAGCAACAACCGTGGGCAAATAGCCAAACTGTTGCGTGCTTGTATTAAACACAGCCTGGCGTATTCGCGGCTTTTGAAAATAAGCGCCCGACATAACAGCGCCTTTACGTCACAGCTACTGCTTCATGGCGCTCTACTCCACAGGCTAAAGCGCAAACCGCCGTCCCTATAACGCCTTGCCCCGGCTCTCCCCCTCGCAGCCAATAGAAGGCTTGTCTCGTTGCCACTTGCCAGTTGCCCGATCAGTAATACGCCTGGCGCGATGGAAGGAGGTTATATATGAGCTGCTCGCCGAGCAGTTCGTCTAAGCATGTTATTCGTGCTGCTAAAATTGCATCTACGCGAAATTTGTTGACATTTATTATCCTTTGGTTGTACAATAAAATGGCAGTGAGACCTCGGCATTGCATCACACATCATTATTCGAAGT
>NW_025942710.1:0-1023 GCF_000764305.2 Hyalella azteca
TTGATCTAACATTAGTCAGGAGGGGAAACATTATTTTCATTCATAGCAAACCTACTAAATATGGAACATCCAACACAAGTATTAATGTCACTAGAAATTTAAAAGCGAAGAAAACACAATTGATTGTGTTTGTGTTCTAGATTGAACTGACGATGACGCTGGTCTCCGAGACGTTTTCAATGGAACATCCAATTCACGAAATTCTAATCTGAAATTTGTGTATAATTCTGATATCATAATTCCCCATTCCAGTCCAGATGTCAGTGGTACAGTTCTTAGGAAATGTGATGTTCAGTTCTATTTTGCATCTTATAATTTAAAAAGGAAAATAATCGTTTTATATTATAATATAATTATTATAGTGCCATCATACTCACTTTCATAATTTAGTTATTATTGTCCCATTGTACCCTATTTTTTCAATTGAATTATTATCGTACCATTGTATCCCATTTTTCTCTACCAAGCGAAGAGCATCTTAATTGTTATGTCCATGTTGGATTTAATGAGATTTCATACATTTTTATATAATATTGACCCCAGTTGTGCACGGTCAATAATGAATGATTTAATCATATTGTGTATGTAATTCCTAACGTTTGTTCCATAAAGACAAACTTTCAAATCGAAATTGATCTAACGATAGCTCACAAAAATTGTGTGTTACAAAACTTTTACAATGAATCACAAGCAAAGTAGGAAAATTTACTGCAACGTTGATATTTAATAATATTTTGAAATACAATCTGTCTCGTGATGGAGATAGTGTAAATTACCACCACAACATCACACGACTACACCATAACACCACCACACCTGGTGATATTTTTTCCAGACAAATTTCGCGATCTAGATTATTTCAATTGCGTTGGCTGGCTAAAATTTATGAAAGCGGTACTTCCTTATTAAATTTTGGAAAGTGCGAAAAAAAATTAAATTTTTATACGGGAACCTACAAATATACTAGTATATATTGAGTTAAAGCCCGTTTTTATCCGCGGACAAAAGGCCATGTGGCAATCC
>NW_025942711.1:0-205 GCF_000764305.2 Hyalella azteca
CACCAGCCTGCTGCCTGCACCAGCCTGCTGTCTGCACCAGCCTATGGTCTGCACCAGCCTGCTGTCTGCACCAGCCTGCTATCTGCTCCAGCCTGCTGTCTGCACCAGATCACTGTATGCACCAGCCTGCTGTCTGCACCAGATCGCTGTATGCACCAGCCTGTTGTCTGCACCAGCCTGCTGTCTGCACCAGCCTGCTGTCTGC
>NW_025942712.1:0-33910 GCF_000764305.2 Hyalella azteca
CTATAAAAACAGTTATTCACTATTTGGTAGAGCCATGTCAACTGTCAAATTTGACACATTTTTCGATGATCTCACCACGTGGCATGCATTGTCTCTCTTTGGATCTCAATATTTTCCCACTAGATGGCAAAGACCTAGTGTTTTGGCAGTATTTTGACTCGCAAATGCATGACGTCACCATTTCAATCATCAACAAACGCATGGAACTAAAACAAAGCTTAATATAAAGGAAAAGCTGGAGAGGTGACGGATTTACCTACGATGTCGGAATATACCACGTTTACCCTAACATTACAATTCCATTATCCAATCACACCAGGTTTCATAGTGTGGTATAAGAGTTGTTGTAATAGTATCTCAGGGGTCATCTGGTCGTTGAAAATCCACATGCCACTCGTTGGTCGGTAGGTTTTCCAGTCGTTGGTCGGTAGTTTTCTTAGTAGCTAGTTTGGTCACAGGTCACTTAACAACGAAAAAATCATCGTTAATAATATAGATAACCTCAAGTTTTTGTACATTGGATTGTTAATATGCAACAAACCACACGTATAATGCATTAATGGTTGAATTTCTTCACACCAGGTACCATGCCTTCTTTACTCCTTAATGAACACTGACGTCTGACCGCTTCTAATAGTGATACATAAATATTGCGCATAATCAAACATAAGCTATCCCTAAAACGCAGAGGGCACAGCTTTCTCGGAATGGCGAACTCATTTTTAAATTCAAAAACTAATATATTAATTTTGTTTCATTTTCAACTCTTTATCCTATGCAGATTGCATCGAATTTATTCATTTTCAGCATTTTCAGCTGCACCTGACAATAAAATAAGAGACATCAATGCAGCACATTCCAATATCTTAGAGTAATCGGCAATACTTGAAATTAAAAAGAAGCACAGAATAGGCAAATGAAGCTTGTGCAATGTATAACAAGCCACGACAAACTTCTTTGGCTATTAAAAAGGCTTTCTTTAGTCAAGAAGTTAAGTTAACTTTAGTTTAGGGTCCAGTCCTGGTCCAGACTGAGCAGTTATCAACTTATCAGCAACAGTTACTATAACAAAACTAAGAATTTTTATTTTAATTTCATAACCAGTAGCACTTCTTGCACAATTAAAGTTACAATGAATATCCAATTCAAAATCACGTATCCAAAGCTAAGCATGTTGCATCAAACGGGTTTGCATCTTCCGATGATGGCGATGAAATAAATTGCAAATGTTGCCTTGATCTACAGGTTGAAAATTCTTGGAAAACTAAATACAGGGATTAATCAATCATTGCATTAGAAATGTTTGAAAATGTTTTCCATGTAAACAAAACTTGATATATACAGTAAAATTAAATCTTTATTTTTAATAATGAATGAACTAATTAATTTGTAACTTTCCTGTTCAATCGTATATCAAAACAATACTTTGGTAGCGACCTTGTATATATATTTCCTCCAGTTACCCCCGTAACTCATTTTTGAGGAACGTTGCTAGCCTGGCGAATTTTAGCAGAGTTACCCAATAACTCTGACTCAACATTATTATCCATTTGATTGCCTTAAGCATCATTATCAATTAGCAACTGCAGTTGATTTTCTGTTGAATATTATTTGGCTACATATTAATATTATTAGCACCGATCTAGGATATTACAACGTCAAGTAACTCAAGTTGTCATAATCATTTGCATATCTGTAATAACATTCGTAATCTGGCCTTCGGACCTTGACCCAGTCAATTATGAGAATTCCTACTGTGTTTCACTCCACAATAGGAAACAGAAAATTGTAAGATGCTAGCTCAGTGTGGTCTCTGACTTACACGTCTTAGCCGAACCACAGGGCGTTTGGTAGAACCGAACGTTTGGCACGAGTCACAGACCTTAATAAAAGGGACTCAATACCGCGATGCTAGCATTCCCACGTCTTGCACATTTCATTCCAATGCTGGTGCTGCTTTATTTGGTTTGGTCAACATGGTTTCGTGATCTCGTTACTTATCTGGTTGAAAAAAATTGCACTTCGTAGCTTTATACTGATCATTTAAAAGCATTTGCTAGTGCTTTCCTTCTAGCAAAATGACACTTCGAACATTTTTGCAGCAGGTATTAATCCAGGTTTGGAGTCGTTGTAATGGCCAAAAAATGGTCGTTAACTTTACAAAAAGTCGTTGAAATTCCAACGACTCTTGCCACTTTATGAAACCTGGCAATCACAGCTGGAAAGCTGAAAGTGGCTAAAATCACAAACCACAGTTGGAATTCTGGAAAGGGATAGGGATAGGATATGTAAATAATGGACTGAAAGTGTAAAGTTCCTGGCCTTTCCATTTCCAAGCTTTCAGGTCCTGCTTTGGTGCTTTCCAATATGCTAGGGATTTTTTATTATTTAGTGGATACCACTTAATGGCACTTATACAAGCTTGTTCATAAAGAATATATTGGTAAATTAAATCATGAATAGATGAAGTTAAAAATGAACTGAACTGATTAAAAAAAATTTCTGGTTCACCAGTATCCAGTAATCACCACCATAGCATTCAAACCTAGTAGAAGTAGTATCTATTTCAAACTAACGTCAGTTTTGAAAAGTTTCGGTCAGACTCAGAGGACCTGTTTTTAGATCTTTTGTGCTGTGAGGCTGCGAACAAGACGCGAAAACTACAAGAATCGGCGACTGGCCATACCACAGGCACAGGTCTCTTCTTCACCGCCGACATCCCTATTAACTAATAGTCAGTACATCATGACACCCGATTGTAAGAGCTTTTACTGCTCGTTTTCCTCGAAAAAAAAAATAATTAAGTAACCGGTAACACACAACAATTTTGCAGACATTTCTAATATATATTTAAATCTATGTAGGCTAGTAAATGCAAAGTGGGCGATGGCTCCCAAACTTGTTAGCTTCCGGACACTTGGGCTTGGTGAGTGGTTCTTTTTTTTTCATTAGCCATAAGAATGAAAAGCCGATAATATATCCTTACTCCATCAAATAATAAAAATTACAAATAAACACTACATTTTTCAGGATTTTATGAATATTATGAAAAACAACATAGAACTTATTATAATTATTCTATGATAATTTTAAACTATTCGCTGGCGCACAAGTGGATCCATAGATGGAGGACAAGTAATTAGTAGAAATGATGTCCGTGGATCAAGGCCTGTAAATAATGTATGAAGTAACCGCATACATCAAAGTGAAAGTGTACAAAAAAATGTTAAAATGTTTTTACACGAACTCGGATTCCGTTTTTAACAAAAAAGTGAACTCTTTAATGTGATTGCAAACGAGTGTATAGACATTATTTGTATTACAGAAACACTCCCTAAAAATCACGGGTGGAAAATTGTACCTGTTGAATTTCAGCTGCCAGGTTTTGATTGTTTTCATAACTTAAATACTCAATAGACAATTCTACGGACCCGCCCGGAGAAGTGTCGATTGAGTGCAGGGGGGGGGGGCAAATACGGGCATTACACAGAATAAGTCTGCGTTTAGGAATACAAATTAAAATTTCGATACAGAGAATATTAAAATTTTATCATGAATCATAAGTTTACAGAACATGGAGTCACACCTAAAATCTTGAAAATCGCTTGCGAGCACATTTGGTATGCAGACGTGGAGGCGCACAGCTGAAGCGTCTCGGACACATTTGCGGCCGGACTCGGGGCAGATTTAAGCTAAGTTCATCCGTTTAGAAGATATTTCATGGTCGCTTACCGTCGCTGTGTAAATGTTTACCTTTGCAGACTGGCCGTGAGATCGGCCGCGAGTCCGGCCACAAATTTGTCCGAGACTTCGCAGCTAAATAGGGCGGATGGACGACACTTCTTCAGGCTGATGAGTGCCTGTGGGTAGTACTGCGATCGCATGTAAACGTGTGGCATATAATAGAGCTAAGAAAAAGTCCTATTAAATGTCCAAAGGGTAAAGATTAACGGTGATATGGTGAATATATACTTAATTGTGTGTGAGCCATTTATTTGGACTGAACTGTAACCTCTGTGTAACCGTTACTGGACCAAATCAGATATGCGCACTAGCTTCAGTACTGGTTCTTGATTTTAGACCATAAAATTGTTGACTGTTTTAAATTTTTTAACTTCTTGTCATCAACAAGGATTCTGTTTTGATGCAGTTCTTTTAGTGCAACACAACTCAGCTTAGGATTCAAACATTTCCTGGACGGTGACGAAAAAACTGCAGCGCACGAAGCTTTTCCTGAAGACTTGGTTACTATACCACGTGCTTGACGTAAAAAATATTCCATATGTTGTTATTTTATGTCCTTTTATGTACTATATAAACTAAGCCTGAGCAAGATGATTTTTCAGGTTGTCGAATGCAATTCACGAATGATTAAAAGCCGCACCCATTATGATCAGTAGGCTATGTAATATCTATAAACACTCCGCTGCCAACTTAATTTCACAGCCATCTATAAATGAATATTGAGATTCTGTGTAACGATATTCGCAAATCTCAAGGATTATCTATCACTGATAGCGTCGGGCTGAACTGCATGCTAGTCCCTACGATGAACGTTTGAATAGTAATAGTTTTAGTTTGATAATTTTTAGATAATTTGATAAGGCAAATGCAGTTATCGGCATCTTATACCAAGAATGGGAACGGGATTATTAATCCCGAGCTGCAGTGGTTTCCCCTGAATGTATAAAAACGTGGATAAGGAAACAATTTAAGTTGACAGTTACAGATACAGTTTTGAACTTTGTTCGTCCATTCCCAGAAACCCGTTCACGTACATGTTTAGCTTTGTGTAAGAATCTTCGACGTGAATTCGAATAGCAAATTTTGGTATGAGTTAATTCCGCCCACTGCATGGGACAACGATGCTTCCTCCCTTGCACCGTGTCTCCACTCACCTCGTATGATTTGTAGTATTAACACTTGATAATAATGTTAATGGTCGCTTGGCGATGGAAAGTATTTAGCGCGATGTGAAATGTGGTGACCAAGCTGCCGATATCAAATTTATAGCAGGCAAAGAGTCTTCCGCTGGGCGACCACCTATGCGACCGCAAAGATTGCAAGTTCTCGGTGGATGAGGCAGATGGCATCATGAAAAAACTATTAATGTGTGCACGGCTCATAAAAAATAATACACCAGTACAGTAAATGGCATCTATGAAAAGTAATGAACCTCCTTCGTGCCGATGGGTACGCTGAAAATAACTAACAACACAGCTATAAAGGTGAATAGCATCATCTAAACGGGTATAAGGACGTCCGTATGTTGTGCGCTAGCGAAATATTTGTACAAAATTTTCTCATTCGGAAGAGAGTGTTGGCGCCATACTCTTAAATTTTATGAGCGTAGAGTCGGATTTAACGTCCGTGATTGGCAGGGTCTGTCCATAACCTTAATAACTATAGCAGCAATTACGAAGCCGTTACGCGTAGCTTTCGCTTGAAGGCATACGAAACAGGGTCGAGGTATTACAGGAAAATTCTACTTATTTGGTGCAGTTTGATCGTGCGCCTTTCGTACTGCTGTGCATGAAGGCAATGAAATGGAAATGAGGTACGGATCTATAACTTAAGGCGGATTGTAAATTTTAGATTATTCAGCATTTAAATGAAAAATTGAGCCTCTAAATTCCTTTTTGGTTTAAAAGTCATAGGATAGAATAACCAGTAATTGATGCAAATAACACAGATAACCTGAGCAGACTAAACAAGTCATGAACATATAAATAATTGAATAATTACTGATCAGTTATGGAATATTGCTGGTCTTGTATAATCTAATGGAACATGATAATCTAGACGGGAAAGTTTAATTCAAATATAGAAATTATAACGTAATATTATGGAAACAGCTAACATTTCAATAAATCCCTCAGATTCTTTATTATTTTTTAGTTCAAATTATGAGCTATTGTAGTGATAATAATTCTAATAAACTTCAATTTTGAATAATGTGCAAACCCTGATTTAATAAGACATTCCTTTTTGACGGTGATGAGTTCTGTCCAAACTATCACAAGAAATTGCGGACCTGAAATCTCACCAGCAAATTGTACTTAATCGTATCATTAGTATCATCAATAATTAACAAACACTTGCTATCGATGTATGGTGCTTTTAAATCGAATAAGATTTGTAACCACGAAACGATGTCCTCTCATCCAAAGAAAAATGAATGTTTCAAAGTGCAGTTGTGATATTTGGTGCATTTCAGCACAAATTCCTGCCGGCCAAGGAGAACGTGTCACCTCGATGGTGCCCATATAATGAAGTTTATGAAGTTCACCATTAACGTGTACTGCATGACCGTTCATGCGCGCTCATTGCAATGAATTTCCTCATTCATTGCAATGCGCGCTCATTGCCCCGCTGCGTCACAAGTTCCTCATTCATTGCAATGCGCGCACATTGCCCCGCTGCGTCACAAGTACAAGTTCCTCATTCATTGCAATGCGCGCTCATTGCCCCGCTGCATCGCAAGTTCCTCATTCATTGCAATGCGCGCTCATTGCCCCGCTGCATCGCAAGTTCCTCATTCATTGCAATGCGCGCTCATTGCCCCGCTGCATCACAAGTTCCTCATTCATTTCCCAGTCTCGCAACGGGCGCCGCCCAACAGGTTCCATCAGCCACATAGCCATCAATATTATTACGAGCCGCGCAATCATCACATTCTTGCCATAGCGATCTCGCTTCAAATTACGGTCCCTCGTTCCGACACGCTGGGCTTTACCTTAAACATGTCCCAAACAATGAACAATTGACGGACATTAAGACTATTGAAAGTAAGAGCAATGGAAGGAACATACAATATTTCTGGCTGCAGCACAGCTAAAATATACATTCGGTCGAAAATATTCCCGAGCAATGTGTGATTAATATTTGCTTTTTAGCTTGTGTTTTGACTCCCAGCATCTGTGTTATATTTCTCGTATCGTCCACAATGCGTTGACTGTAAATAAGCTGCTCAAGTCAGAGTACCTGCTAGACTCGCTCGCACTACCCACACACAAGTCCTGATAACGCACATGCCTGGGGGCGTGGACTCATGACGTCATCGTACCAGCAACACGTGATGCGTATGTACATCCTGTGGCTCCCTGCCGGCTGTGGAGACAACTTCACGGATTGGAGGACATGCGACCAACTTGTATTTACTTTTATTTGCTCTAATATACCTTTTATAAGCTAAATTCTAGTACGTCAATCCCTGTGATCAGTGAGCTTGTAGAATGTCATTATTGGTCTTACGTACGCGACGACAATTGATGGTCTGATGCAGTTTCAGAGGATCTACGATACTAAGAATCCTCAGAATACCTCATGAATTAGGTTTATCATAGCCGTGATCTACGTCAGTTAACGTTTTTATGCGCCGCTTGGCTGTCTGGTTCATACAGCGCGCTACTATGTGGTCGTCTTAGCCTCAATGTCAAACTTCTGAAGGACACAACACTTAAGTTGGAGATGCTTTAGCTGCACTCGAGAGCTGCTTCATTCAGCAGCCTTATTCATGCCCTGGGCAGTTTAACAAAACGCACTGTGCGATTAAATTCAATTCAACCTTGGATTTTCATATATTTACTTACAAAACAATTCGTTTTTTTTCAGTCTGACGAACGATGCTTTGCGTTGGCATTGATAAATCGATAAGCATGAAGGTTTCAGAATGAATCGTAATTTAATGACGACACCCTTTGACCCAGTAAAAAAATTGTTTATAAAATACAATCCCTGGCCTTCTATCAACCTTGCATTGAAGACTATACATATTTTATTTACATGTACAAAGGTCAGAACATAATGCAATTTCGTTCCGGATTCATTATCATTGACCTGTTAGATGCAATCTAAACAGTCAATTTACCCATTTTGTCATTTTTATAGCTTGACAGGTGTTTATGAAAAATATTTTATTCCTTACCATTAAATAACCCAATATTCTAATAATTAATATAATATTAATAAATACGAGCATATTTAATAACTAATATATAATAACTAATATTCTCAATAAAGCCAAATAGTCAAAACTCTTCTACGCTCCATAAATTTACATTTAAGTTTTAACCAAAACTCGGAATGTGGTATAATCTTGGTAAACATTTTCAATCGTTTTACCGCTCGACGCACCAATTCTGAATTGAATAACTTTGCACCAACTAAAATACTATGAAACGGGTCGCCTGCCGAAGACCACCACTGTCCTGGATGTAATGGACCATCATGATTCCTGCCTTCCGGAACGTAGCCTGCAACACTTCTGGACAATCATATCCGTGCGTCGAACCAGCCCTCGGTCGAACGGCCACTGGTCGAAGGATGATAAATTTCGGAACAGAACTATGCTATCTGAAACCTAACCTTAGATGCGGTGAACGTAAAATTACGTAATTTAACGATGCCCGGAAGTCGTATTCAATCCGCGGCCTAGTGGTGGACGGCAGGTTTTATGCAAGGCCGGACGAGGACAAAGCCGAGTGGTTCACGGCTAATTGGTGGATGTCCGGAGAGATCCAAGGCGTTTGATTCAGGGATTATTGGTGAACAAAATTAGTGATGCACGGCTGCACTCGCTATGTAACATCAGTCTTTGACTTTTTGGCATTAGATATTCTCCACAAGCAGCTCCTGCGTGGACAAAGATTCGAGCATCACCAGAAATTTTTCTTAACCTGTATTTGTATCTGAGGAGTCCACTGCAGAGCTTCTGTAAGCCGCTGCATCATGACCTTCTCTTACAATTCGAATTATAGCACGAGCCTCCCAAACAAATTATTTTAGCACAAGCCTCCCACATTTTTACGTTTTTTAGGACGGTTTTTTTTTTCTCCTTCATTGTCGAAATAACTTCTTAGATAATACCTTTCTATATACGGTAGGTGTTCGGGAAGTTTCCCATGCTTTTCTTACGTGAATCAATAAATTCATTTCCTATGAATTCAGAGAGCTAATGTATTCACTAAATTCACAACCCAATTTTAGCATATATTTGGAACAATGTTATTATAAACTATATGTTGAAAATTTAATCGGAGTAATCGATATATGCATTATGCGGTACGCATCGGATTACATAGTTAATTAGCAATCATAAGCGAGTGGAATTTATAAATTATTCGATGGATAACATTCTTTCTGGACTGAAAGACAGATTTTTTTAATGCCACACCCTCATGACTTTCAAGAGGGTTAACAAATGCTTTCCCACTGCCTCGGGAGCCAAACATGCGTCCTGAAGAAAACAAAGAGTTGGAGCGTCTCAGGTTCTGAGGAAGTGGTTGAGACTGCATGTGTTGTCTAGACTAAACACTGAAACCGCGGTGTGTAGTTGCAGTGAGAACATCACTGGCTGGGGGTAAAGATAGGACTGGGGGCGAGGGTAAGAGAGGATGCAGAGGTGGGCTCAGAGCAAGGATAAGGGTGGGAATGGGGCTTTACACAACACAACACCTCACAATCCCCACAACACAACACCCCACACTCCCCACAACACAACGCCCCACACTCCCCACAACACAATGCCCCACACTCCCCACAACACAATGCCCCACACTCCCCACAACACAATGCCCCACACTCCCCACAACACAATGCCCCACACTCCCCACAACACAGCACCCCACACTCCCCACAACACAACGCCCCACATATCTTATGGGGAGCACCGCAACATATGGGAATGAAGGGGTTCATTAAGCCCACACTTCATACCCTATAGAAATCGTGAGCCACATTAACGCCGAATGTATGACGGCCTTTCTTTTTCCTGCCATCAACCACACGTAATCTACGCCATCGCTCAGCTCCACTACTTTTACTAAAGCGCGTCTCATCGCTAGTTGTAACTAATGGAGAAAGGTTCATTAAAATGTAAATAAGTGACTTGTTATGGAGCAGATAAGGGTAATAAATGCAACATCTCAACTAATCTCAGCGAGTCTCCATTGACCCCATGCAAGTCCTCACCCCAGCCTCCTGCTGCGCCGCCCTGCCCGTTAAGAATGCAGACGAAGCTGCATGAAACGTGCATTGTCTGTAAGACGCAAGTATTCTCTGCACCGTACATGCACTCTCTGCAAGGCGAATGCAGAGAGTGCAAGGCGCACCCATTCTCTGCAAGGCAAACGAATTCTCTGCAAGGCGCATCGTCCGAGAGAGGCATCGTGCTGCTGATGCAAAGTAATCACCTACTGAGGCATCGTGCTGCTGATGCTCAACAGGTTATGTGAATATCTGCAAGATCTATATTTTTCATGAATAGAACCATCGCAAGTGGCAATTAAATTCGCGAGGCGGAACACACATATACTTTCGGTCATAAAGATGTTCAGTACAACACTATCAAGTGTTTTAGCTGGCGTTTCCAGGAGCAAAATTTGACCTCACGATCATCATTTCACTTACAATCATCATTTCACTTACAATCATCATTTCGTTTAAGATCATCGTTTCGTTTAAGATCATAATTTCGTTTAAGATCATCGTTNTTTACGATCATCGTTTCTCTCACAATCATCGTTTCGTTTAAGACGATTGTTTGGTTCATAAACAAGCTGCATGTCTGTTCGAGACTGCAGCCCCGGGAGGCACAGACCTGCTATGCAGTCAGTCGAGTTTTGTATCATTATTCCAATCAGATCAACCGAAGACTTCGTTCCTTAATTGGAAATATCATCTGCGGTGGAGAAACGCGGCTGGTTTCTCCAGACCATCCAATGAGGCCTCAACTGCAGCGAGCTCGGAGATGCACAATATTGCACGAGGGTCGCTCTGTCTGCTCTACTCCAGTGATATTGTATTTTAATGTAGCAATTTGTTTCAAATGAGGAACAAATGCAAGTAAATAATGGATGCGAATTCCGAGTATAGTGATGAACACCACGTCCAACCTCCTCGCTAGTCCCTTACAAATTAAATTCTTACGATATAGAAAGAAAATGAATTCTATGCCAGAAAATCTGAGCGGCATTTCGTTCAATTCTTATTACTTTAAAATATGAAATAAAATATCCACACCTGCGTTGATGAATAGGCCGAGTTTTTCTGTCACCGATTAATATTATGCACTTTACTTGTTTATGTCTCTTGGAGATCTGGGAACTGGCCTTTTGACCAGATCTATCCAGAACTGGCTAACTAGCTGCTAAACATCCAACAATTTGTGAAGTGAGAGGCACATCTAGTCTTAACATATACTCCTCATAGCTTCATCTTGTCTTACTACATACTCCTGCATATCTTCATCTAGTCTGTTTATGTGAGCATTTATACTCGGAACATCAACGATGCGACCAGGGAGTTTGTTCGACATGTCGGTGATTCCAAGCGAGAAAAAGCGTTGTCGCATTGATGAGTTGCATCGCTGCTTTTAGTTTACAGCCGTACCCCCTGGGGTTAGTTCATGTTTAATATCCTTCTGGAATCTTGTATAAAATCTTTTACCTGTATACATGTACAGTTTCATTATCGATTTTAATTAGAATGAAATAGTGATAATTGCAACTTTAATCAAGCCTTGATTAGGTTTTCCTCAACCCTTTATTCATTAGGTCCATCAAACATAGCCAATATGGCTGTGATTCTCAAGAGAGATTGGTAATTTTCTTAACTCATGAATGGGCGCCGTTGCAGTGAACAGAAAGCTTGAAGGAACATAAGTGGTTTATGAGTACTTAAATCAAAGAGTTTAAATGAATTTAAATGTCACTTTCTCGGTGGTATGGTAGTATAGCAAGTAGAGTTTCACAACCACTAAATTATAATAGTAATATTCGATGGTGTTATATAATACCAAATTATTAAAGTTTAGTACTTTGAACCAGCAATATTCTGAGATGTGAATGGACCGCGTGTTGCAGTGCTAGTCCTACAGAAGCAGTGAGCAAGGTTAGGTTGGTCGGGGTCAAAGGGGACACTGGAAAAGAGCGGCGACGAAGCACATGCATTTGGCGAGATGAAAGTTGCCGGCGCTGGGCCGGCCTAGCCTGCATCACGTGCTATGCCGTGCAGCCTAGCCTGCATCACGTGCTATGTCGTGCAGCCTAGCCTGCATCACGTGCTATGCCGTGATGCATCACGTGCTATGCCGTGCTGCCTAGCCTGCATCACGTGCTATGCCGTGCAGCCTAGCCTGCATCACGTGCTATGCCGTGCAGCCTAGCCTGCATCACGTGCTATGCCGTGCAGCCTAGCCTGCATCACGTGCTATGCCGTGCTGCCTAGCCTGCATCGCGTGCAACGTCGTCCAGCCAAGCCTGCATCACGTGCAACATCGTCCAGCCAAGCCTGCATCGCGTGTATCTTCGTGCAGCCAAGCCCGCGTCGTCCTTCAGCCAAGTCTGAAAAGCGGTAGAAACTTCAAGCCAAGAAGCGTACAATAAATAAAAACAATATAAATTTCCTTTCAGCACCAGAACACGTAGCGGCCTTAGTGCACGTAGCGGCAAATTTTTCGTCTGCGATTGCTAGGTTTAGCTTGAGAAGCCGTCAGTGATTGTATAAGAAACGTATCGTTAAGTGACACAATAGAGGATTTCCCGACAAGTTGTATTTTATAGCAAGTAGGACGATGACAGGAGCTAACGTACCACATACTGGTGACTTCAAGGCTGGAGTTTGTTAACGCTAAGATCTCGTTCTCATCGGAAGTTTCCCACTTCAGAGAATAGAATAGAATAGAATAGAATAGAATAGAATAGAATAGAATAGAATAGAATAGAATAGAATAGAATAGAATAGAATAGAATAGAATAGAAAGGCTGTTCCACATGTCGGTGACTCGAAGCGAGAAGAAATGTTGTCGCATGGATGTGTTACAACGCTGTTTTTTTTAGTTTACTGTATAGCCGTGGCCCATGGTGTGGGTTCTTGTTTATACCTAAGACCCATCTTTTATAATGTGTACAAACTGATTGTTATTTATTTTAATATATTTGATGAAGGGCATTCAACATATTGATGTAGAAATACAGCTTGCATGATCTATTCCGTGTGGATTTTTTTAGCGCTGACGTGTGAAGAACTGAACGAAAGTAACACAGATTGACTGACAGAGTCAGAAACAACCTAGCTACATATATATGAAAGTAAGGCCTGTGATACGACTTTAGCCTAGTTGACGGTTGCTGTTGTCATTCGCGTCGCGAGATGCTGGAGTTCAGACCTAACACACTAGACAGTGTTTTTTAATCGGAAATCTAGAGAACAAAATTGTTTTGACCTACACCTAATTAATAACTGAAATTCATCAGATGCATCCACGAGCCCTAGACTACAAGGCCAGCTAGGGCCAAGAAGCCAAGAAGTCAAGAATACGTAGCTGGACACGGCCAAGAGGCCAAGAAGCCAAGAATACGTAGCTGGGCCCGGCCAGAAGGCCAAGAAGCCAAGAATACGTAGCTGGACACGGCCAAGAGGCCAAGAAGCCAAGAATACGTAGCTGGACCCAGCCAAGAGGCCAAGAAGCCAAGAATACGTAGCTGGACCCGGCCAAGAGGCCGAGAAGCCAAGAATACGTAGCTGGACCCGGACCCGGCCAAGAGGCCAGGAAGCCAAGAATACGTAGCTGGACCCGGCCAAGAGGCCAGGAAGCCAAGAATACGTAGCTGGACCCGGCCAAGACGCCAAGAAGCCAAGAATACGTAGCTGGGCCCGGCCAGAAGGCCAAGAAGCCAAGAATACGTAGCTGGACACGGCCAAGAGGCCAAGAAGCCAAGAATACGTAGCTGGAC
This sequence comes from Hyalella azteca, assembly GCF_000764305.2. Classification (NCBI taxonomy): domain Eukaryota; kingdom Metazoa; phylum Arthropoda; class Malacostraca; order Amphipoda; family Hyalellidae; genus Hyalella; species Hyalella azteca. Next base: position 13,737 of record NW_025942712.1, read on the forward strand.
CCAGCCAAGAGGCCGAGAAGGCAAGAATACGTAGCTGGACCCGGCCAAGAGGCCAAGAAGCCAAGAATACGTAGCTGGACCCGGCCAAGAGGCCAAGAAGCCAAGAATACGTAGCTGGACCCGGCCAAGAGGCCGAGAGTACAGGACAGCGCTTGATGGAATTAATGCTATTGACAACTTGGAAACTGTAATACGAAGAAACTCGCGTGTGCGTCGGTGATACGCTTGTACGATATGTACGTAACTACGCGCTACATTGCTACTACACAACTATACAGATATCTGTAAATGGCAGCTTCGAGTCGATATTACTGCGCTCTTGAGCAGCCATCTGCAATCTTTTACATATCCCACATCGTTGCATTAATTATCAATAAACACTATTATTATAAAGTTGATGTCCCTAGAATTATTTAAGATCTGGTCACTGTTTTCTCGGCACCAAAGTCTTCCAGTTGAGCCACAGTGCGCAGATCGACGCTCAAAACGATGGATTTCCCGCCCTGAAGTTCAGCTTGATGACACGTACTGCATTTCGGAGCGTTTCAGAGCTCCCATTACAACAAATTAGGATGAAATTAGTGACGAGAAGTTCATAATAGTGCAAATGAAGTTCATAATAGTTGCAATGAAGTTAATAATAGTGCAAATGATGTTCATAATAGTGCAAATTAAGTTCATATAAATGAAGTTCTTAATAGTGCAAATGAAGTTCATAATAGTGCAAATTAAGTTCATATAAATGAAGTTCTTAATAGTGCAAATGAAGTGCATAATAATGTAAATGAAGTTCATAATAGTGCAAATTAAAATCATAATAGCACAAATGAAGTTCATACTAGTGCAAAAAGTTCATCATAGTGCAAATTAAATTCATAATAGATGAAATTAAATTCATAATAGTGCAAATTGAGTTCATTATAGTGCAATTAAAGTTCATAATAGTGCAAATGAAATTTATAGGTGCAAATTTAGTTGATTGTACAGTAGTGCAATTGAAGTTCATAACAGTGCAAATAAAGTTCATAGCAGTTGAAATTAAATTCATAATAGTGCAAAATGAGTTCCTAATAGTGCAAAATGAGTTCCTAATAGTACAAATGAAATTCCTAATAATGCAAATTGAGTTCATTATAGTGCAAAGGAAGTTCATAATAGTGTAAATGAAGTTCATTGTTGAGCTACACACTAGTCGTAAACAATGTCGTAAACAAATGTCGATTGATGCGTTTCATGAAGACAGGCCGCTGCTGATGACGCTAGTTCATATGAACGAAAAATATTTTTTAGGCGCTGGCAAGAATTAAACTCTTCCCATCGCAGGAATAAAAAGCCAACAGCAGCCTGCCTGCTGCACCAACAGCAGCCTGCCTGCTGCACCAACAGCAGCCTGCCTGCCGCACCAACAGCAGCCTGCCTGCTGCACCAACAGCAGCCTGCCTGCCGCACCAACAGCAGCCTGCCTGCCGCACCAACAGCAGCCTGCCGCACCAACAGCAGCCTGCTGCACCAACAGCAGCCTGCCGCACCAACAGCAGCCTGCTGCACCAACAGCAGCCTGCCGCACCAACAGCAGCCTGCTGCACCAACAGCAGCCTGCCGCACCAACAGCAGCCTGCTGCACCAACAGCAGCCTGCCGCACCAACAGCAGCCTGCTGCACCAACAGCAGCCTGCCGCACCAACAGCAGCCTGCTGCACCAACAGCAGCCTGCCGCACCAACAGCAGCCTGCTGCACCAACAGCAGCCTGCCGCACCAACAGCAGCCTGCTGCACCAACAGCAGCCTGCCGCACCAACAGCAGCCTGCTGCACCAACAGCAGCCTGCCGCACCAACAGCAGCCTGCTGCACCAACAGCAGCCTGCTGCACCAACAGCAGCCTGCTGCACCAACAGCAGCCTGCTGCACCAACAGCAGCCTGCTGCACCAACAGCAGCCTGCTGCACCAACAGCAGCCTGCTGCACCAACAGCAGCCTGCTGCACCAACAGCAGCCTGCTGCACCAACAGCAGCCTGCTGCACCAACAGCAGCCTGCTGCACCAACAGCAGCCTGCTGCACCAACAGCAGCCTGCTGCACCAACAGCAGCCTGCTGCACCAACAGCAGCCTGCTGCACCAACAGCAGCCTGCTGCACCAACAGCAGCCTGCTGCACCAACAGCAGCCTACCGCACCAACAGCAGCCTGCTGCACCAACAGCAGCCTGCCGCACCAACAGCAGGTAAGAGAGCCCCGACAGACCTGTCTACCCAGCCACACAAAAACAACGTCTACCGGTCTGGTCCATATCTACCAAAAAACTCGCTGTACAGGTAGATGGACCAGCAGTCTACGCGCTGCGTCTACTCAGCAGTCTACTCGCTGCGCCTGCTCACAAGTCTACCGGGGTAGAATAAAAACTGGCAGCGTCTAGATGCTACTGCGTAGTAGCTCTAGTTCTACTAAAAAGAGGCGTCTAAGCGTAAACTCAGAGGCTCATATATAGCTTCGGAGTTACACAAAGCAAAAGTACACAAATAGATTCACAGGTACATATAGCAGAAGTACACAAATGCAAAGATTCACAGGTACATGTAGCAGAAGTACATAAATAGGTTCACAGGTACATGTAGCAGAAGTACATAAATAGGTTCACAGGTACATATAGCAGAAGTACATACATTAATTCACAGGTACATATAGCAGAAGTACATACATTAATTCACAGGTACATATAGCAGAAGTACACAAATAGATTCACAGGTACATATAGCAGAAGTACATAAATAGATTCACAGGTACATATAGCAGAAGAACATAAATGCAAAGATTCACAGGTACATATAGCAGAAGAACATAAATGCAAAGATTCACAGGTACATGTAGCAGAGGTATATATGCGGAAGTACATATATAGATTCAGAAGTAGCGCTCTCGTTGTAGCAGTGTTAACGTAACTCATCTTGATCATAGCGCTCTTCATCAATACGTTAGTGTAAATCCGCATGTAGCGAGAGCTACATCTACTAAATTTACTAAACTAAAAAAATCCGAATGACTAAAACTAAATACTAAGTACTAAATCTACTGCGCAGTACATTTTAAGTAGCCTTGTAGATTCCAATTCGCAAAGTTGTATTTGCATAGGCTAACGTTTGCACAATAAGGTGTTTTAAACTCGCATAGCAGGAATCTATTTATTCGGACTTATGTTAACAGTTATGCGTGCAAGTGCACAATTTATAGGAAACTATTTTGTTGTAAAGGATTTGCATCGAATAAAAATATCATGAACTATTTAAGTTACGCAATATCGCTCATCTTGGATTAATTAAGAGGCGAATGATAAAAATAGGACAATAATTGCTGCAGCCATTTTTGTGCTAAACGCAGTAGCCATCTTGTTCATCTCTGAGTAAAATAAAGAACATATTATTATCAATACAGTATTTTATAAATTATAAATAAGGGATATACTTTCATGCAGGGACGCAAATTAAGTTTCATTTTTTGCTTCCATTGTTTACATTCTATTTTAATATTAATTTTGCACATTTGTATATCTTATTCATTGTTCATATTTATTATTCACATCCGCTGTTCATATTCATTATTCGTATGTATTGTTCGCATTCACTTGAAATTCATTGTTCAACGTGGCTTAAATTCAGAACACAATTTTTTTCATTTATTTGTTCATATTCATAGTCCACAATTGTTCGCATTTATTTTTCACTAACATTTCAGCAACTTTTCATGTTCATTTGCATTCATTCACGTATATTGGTCATGTAAAATCACTATTTATATCCACGTATATAATTTGTACATTGACTTATTCATATTAATTGCGTACATGCATTTAATCTATTTGTAAATAATATCTCATTTAGATTGATTCACATTCATTTTTCATGGCAAAGTCTATATTACAGAAAATATCGGCCTCCCAAAACTGAGATGCTTGTTCAAATGTTGTGAAAAAGTTTGGAATGACATTAGATCCTATAAAAATCATAATAATAATTGGCTAATTCTCTCGTTGTCACTATTTACTGGCCGATTTCGGTGATTCACAATAAATATCAAATTATGTTAAAAAAACAGCTCCATTTAGGGAAATTTGTAATAAATAAAATTTCAAAATGGACTTGAGGTTACACTAAGATGCGTTGAGAAACAGAATTTTGAATTCTAATTTGGATATAAATCTAATAGGAAGCACGCAAAAATTCAGTCAGCAGTCTATCGAGATCAATTTGTAGTGCGTACAAATTCAACTGGCAGTGCGAACAAATGAAATTTGCACGCGTAGAGGTACAGTTAGCTTATAAAGAAAAATGTTCTGCGTTTTCGAATCTTATTTGCAGTGCGTGCAAATTTAGTTTAAATTTCTGGGCGGAAATTAATCTGGCTTCGATGATCATTACTTAACTTCACTGGAAAAAAACGACTTACAAAGCCACCAGAAAAAAATATGCAAGTAAAAATCCATTGAAGCAAAAATGTAACAAAAATTTAAACGAAGTCGATATCGATTTAAATGTTTAAAGCATAAAGCTCATATGCAGTGGATGTCGATTCAAATAAATTCTAAGTTCAAGTAATATGACTCCTTAACCCTGGCATACAAAATACATATTGCGCCAGAATCCACCCTCCTTGAGAACTCAGACCTATCCAATTTGCCGGAGACACGAAACGACTGGAATTTGTGTCTCAATTCTAGTAATTATCAGGGGCAAGACACCAGCCTATCACCCTGCCAACATTTCTCTGCTCCCCACCCTTACTGTCTCCCTCACTCCCACCAGGAGAGGGAGAAGGTCTGGTGTCTGGGGAACATTCCAGACATCACGTGTTGCGTCGCAGACATCGCACGGAGGCAGCATGGGGGTAGAGGCTGAGACCACACACGCAGACACCAGCACGACGAGCCAGAGGAGCGGCCTAAACAAGCTGTTATGAGGGCTTGGACTGTACGTACGTCTGGCATCAAATGACTGCGCAACGTATGAGTGTCTTGCATCAGAATTAAAAGCGCATGTGGCCCTTGCCAGGCCATTGCAGTCGAGGGGAGAGGGAGGGGGTGCGACCTGCAAAGGGTGTGTGCATTGTGCAACAGTCTGGTCAGAGGAGCAAGCTTTGCTAGGTCGAGAAACATGCCCTTCGGAAACGTCAAATTAAAATTTATAGAATTAATGAGAGATTCGTCAATGAAACACAACGACAAGTTTGCTTTGACATTATTTAACTGAAATTGAATAAAATTTGAGCGTTTTCAAGCATTGGTCCGACCGAAAACTATTCTACAGTCTACAAGTTGCGTAACTACATGGCAATCACTGGTAGATTATAATAAATAGTCGATAATAAATATGTATTACTAACAGAAGATGATGAACACTGCATTAGAATTCATTTGCGACTTCCATGCGTGCATCTAAATCATTTACTGACGGGAACTGGCCACCGGCCAATTCCTAAGTCACTGAAAATGGCCAGATTCCAGATGAACCAGCGGAAATCATACCAACAAAACTAGCTGCTTTTTCAGTACCGAGGCACTGCCTCTGCAATTATTTGGCCTGGTTACGACGGAAGTTTCACCGGGGCGCGTGAGGGCACACGAGACGAGACGTCTGTTCGCTGTCAATGACCGCGCGCGAGGCTGTCGAGAGAGAGCGCGACTCTGGCCCTTCATAGCGCAGCAAAACTGCAATTTCATGCTGATTATCTAGCGTGATCTCCCTCGGTGTGGTGAGGGTATAGCTGCAAGTTCACGCTGATTATCTAGCGTGATCTCCCTCGGTGTGGTGAAGGTACAGTTAACTGCATGTTCATGGTAATAATCTAGCGTGATCTCCCTCGGTATGGTGAAGGTACAGTTAACTGCAAGTTCATGGTAATAATCTAGCGTGATCTCCCTCGGTGTGGTGAAGGTACAGTTAACTGCAAGTTCATGGTAATAATCTAGCGTGATCTCCATCGGTGTGGTGAAGGTACAGTTAACTGCAAGTTCATGGTAATAATCTAGCGTGATCTCCATCGGTGTGGTGAAGGTACAGTTAACTGTAAGTTCATGGTAATAATCTAGCGTGATCTCCATCGGTGTGGTGAAGGTACAGTTAACTGCAAGTTCATGGTAATAATCTAGCGTGATCTCCCTCGGTGTGGTGAAGGTACAGTTAACTGCAAGTTCATGGTAATAATCTAGCGTGATCTCCATCGGTGTGGTGAAGGTACAGTTAACTGCAAGTTCATGGTAATAATCTAGCGTGATCTCCATCGGTGTGGTGAAGGTACAGTTAACTGTAAGTTCATGGTAATAATCTAGCGTGATCTCCCTCGGTGTGGTGGCGTACAGTTTACCTTGTAGCGATGCGGGCACAACATTTACTCGAGCATTTACGTCCATTTACATACGAACGTCAACATCAAACACATAAAAATGGGCAACTTGTTGATGTTAAACTAACGCCGTAAGACGCTGGATTGGATTTTGGTCGCGGGGATCTATCAGGACTAAGAGGGGATCCATCCAGGACTAAAAGGGACCAAAAGGGGATCTATCACATCTATCCTCGTATAATCGGGTCGCCTGCCGAAGACCACCACTGCCCTGGATGTAATGGACCATCATGATTCCTGCCTTCCGGAACGTAGCCTTCAACACTTCAAGCCGTCCGTATCTAGGCCGTGGGTCGAACCAGCCCTCGGTCGAACGGCCACTCGTCGAAGGATGATAAATTTTGGAACATAACTATGCTATCTGAAACCTAACCTCAGATGCGGTGAACGTAAAATTACGCAATTTAACGATGCCCGGAAGTCGGATTCGATCCGCGGCCTGGTGGTGCACGGCAGGTTTTATGCAAGGCCGGAGGAAGACAAAGCCGAATGGTTCACGGCTGATTGGTGGATGTCCGGAGAGATACAAGGCGTTCGATTCAGGGCTTATTAGTACCTGCAGCGCCTGCTGCCTGCCTCACGCCTCCTGCAGCGTCTGCTGCCTGCCTCACGCCTCCTGCAGCGTCTGCTGCCTGCCTCACGCCTCCTGCTGCCTGCCTCACGCCTCTTACACTTCAGCTGAGAGGTCAACGACGCGTGACACAAACGGCTGTGAAATTCCTCTGCAAATGAAATTTCCGCAATTATTTTTGTATTTTATGTCAAGAATATGGAGTAAAAATAGAATTACAACAGAAAATAGTACTCAAGTTGTACATGCGCTTACTGATAATAGAGAATATTCAATTGCCAGAATCTGCAGTTCCTGACCTGCTGCAAAATGTGACATTTGATCAGGACCGTAAATAGCGTATCATCAACTTTCACAATAATATATCAGCTGCTTTCAACTTCGTTTAGTTAAGATAATTTTGTCCAAACATTCTGCTGCTGAAAGGAAACTCTAAAAAAGGCAGCAGACATCTTGTCGCTGATAGGGAACTATAGGAATTGGATGCAAACATAATGCCTCTTGCAGAAAATTATTGAAATAGGATGCAAAAAATCCAGCAGCTAACGATCTTGAGGTGCAGGGTTTCTCGCTATCTCTGAGTTACGGATCTGTTTGTGCAAGACGGAGGCTCTCGCCAGGCGCCATGTGCTTCACGCGAAAGCAAAGTGAGATGAGTTCGTGAATGCTAAATGCACAAAATTGAATAAGCTTGTGTTCAATTTACATTCGACTTTATAGTCAAAATACATGAGCGCTTATATTTGACTCAAATACTCATCACATGTAAAGTAATTCATCAGATGATTAGGCATAACTATCATTCCTTATCTCTTAAATACGCTGATGTTTAGTGACTGTTGTTAGGGTAACTTTAATGGGGTAACGTCATCGTCGTCGAACTTTAGGGTAACGTCGAGTTTCTTGTGTGGTAAGCAAAGGCTGGAGATTACCAGGGCGTTTGGAGGCTGGGCTGGATAGTTAAAGGATCGACTCCTTTTGTCTTGATGTAATACGTCAGAGTTAAGTAATCAGGGCTAAGTAATCAGGGCTAAGTAATCAGGGAAAGATGGTGATAGGTCGTTTGTGTGCGGCCAATATATGGCCGACGCTGATGCAACTAAACCGCCGGCAGTAGGTAATATAGGTGTGCGTTACCCTCCAGAATGGGGTTAGTTTTACATGCAGTAACTTTAGTCGGTTACTCCACTTAGTATAGTACTTAAGATAGTACCATACTCCATACATAGTATACTTACAGGAGCAGGAAAGTTGTCAGTAGCCGTGCAGCACATAACATTACTCTACTGAAAATGCAGCTAATACCCTGCCAGTATTGGATGGATGACCAGTAATAATACTGGAAATAGGATTACTCCACTGAAGTCAGAAGCCCTACAATTACTGGGAGCAGGATGGCAATATGGCACCACCGGCAGTAGCAGGATGGCAATATGGCACTACTGGCAGTAGCAGGATGGCAAAATGGCACTACCGGCAGTAGTGGAGAGATATTCTGTCTCTAGACTAACTTAGCAATACAGCGACTCGGTATAACTGATACTTCCCGAGAAATGGCGTGAATACTGTTTTTAGCGCATTTTCTCATTTATGGAAAAAAAGGCGCTATTGTGCTCGCTATGACCGTCTGTCCGTCCGTCTGTCTGTCTGTCCGTCAGTGATTTCACGTCTTCGTCGACGAGAAAATGCGCTTTTTGGCACTCACTGCAGTGAGTACTGAGTTATATTTTTTTAATGACCACTCAATGATAGTTGGCCGTAGCTATCCCTCCTCAATGTTGAGGAAATAAAGCAAAAAATTACACAAGTGCCGAGGTAAGTTCAGGTCCACAGGCCACTACGGCCGGGGAGGTGCATTTAGGAGGTGTTAACTGCATAAACTAAGGATCACCTCAAGGATTCATATAAAATTAAGCATGGATGACAGTTCGATCTTAAACTGAGGGGTTCTAAATATATTTTGCGAGGTCGCTGACAGGCGACATTCACAACCCACGTAAGAAAGGTAAAAGAAATGTTATAAATTAGCGAGCGTCGGACGTTCTCTTACGTGGAGTTGTTTTCCCGCTTTCGCATTCACTCTGCGATATGACCAAATGTTAGCGATAGCGTGGAGCTCCCTTCGCAGTAAACAAGTGAGTCAGCCTACTGCGGCCATTCATTTCTGCTGCAGGAATGCTTAACTATCGCAATGTGTGATTCTTAATTTGCATTTATAGACATTTCATTTTAATCGAACAACATTCACGCAATTTTCAGGTGTTTTGCACAAACGAAATCTGTACACAGGCTCCCTAACCATCCTGGTGCACGACGCCTCCTAACCATCCTGGTGCACGACGCCTCCTAACCATCCAGCACGACGCCTCCTTACCATCCTGGTGCACGACGCCTCCTAACCATCCTGGTGCACGACGCCTCCTAACCATCCGACGCCCATATTGAATGATATGCATGTTGACGATGATATTTTTAGATATGACTTTTCGATTGAATGATAATTTACTGATCAATTTTATAGCCGTATTGTATGACAACCATTAATTAGGACTAATCAGAGCCATACTGTCTGGGCTTAAACTTGAATTTCAGGGCTCACTTACAGCGCGTGATTGGCACGTCAGGCTCACCTACAGTGCGTGATTGGCACGTCAGGCTCACTTACAGCGCGTGATTGGCACGTCAGGCTCACTTACAGCGCGTGATTGGCACGTCAGGCTCACTTACAGCGCGTGATTGGCACGTCAGGCTCACCTACAGTGCGTGATTGGCACGTCAGGCTCACTTACAGCGCGTGATTGGCACGTCAGGCTCACTTACAGCGCGTGATTGGCACGTCAGGCTCACTTGCAGCGCGTGATTGGCACGTCAGGCTCACATGCAGCGCGTGATTGGTTCGTATATCAACTCACAGTCCCGTGTTCCCTTGCTTATATGTCATTCTTAATAATTTAAGTGCGCTTTCCACTTCAATCTTCTTCACTGTCGCTAATATAATTATTTGAGACCATTTGTCAATAGAAATAATCCGTACGTTACGTGAAGGAAAAAACACGCAACAGCGTTCCAGCGTTCCGCCTGCCCGCTGCCGCACGTTCTCGACTTTGACACTAATTCTATGTACATATCGCTCGTCATGTATTAATTTATACCAGACATACACACCACACTTCCATCGCTCGTCATGTATTAATTTATACCAGACATACGCACCACACTTCCATCACTCGTCGTATATCATACAAAGATTCATGCATGCGTACTCTGGGCGCCGTAAATCTTGAAGAAAGATCGTCGAAACGGACGGCTATTATTCGAGCTTCGTACCCTGAGCTACGAGCGAGCAATGAATGGTTGCGACTGTGACTTTGACAGCACTAGTCATCGCGGTGTTTTGGTGTGCTTGTTTACTAGTTGTACAACACAACATTGCTAAGAAAAACAATGGCTAATGGCTAATAATTCGCTGATTAATGGCTGATGTTCGACCGTTGCTGCTACGGCCCTGATTTTCAGTTTTGGGACCAGTCTCATAATTAGGGCGGCATGGATCAGAACCCTCCGAAGAATCATAACCAAGTTTTCTTCCAAGTGCACCTGGCAGATTCTTAATCCTCATTCTCGTACGTATCATGAGATGGTGATAAGTCACAGTGATCTGATACCAAGCCGGGCTCGTCATTGAAGGCCTGGTGACGGCAAATGCAACATTTCTCCTGTACTTGATACAAGGGTGCGATGGACGTGGAATGTTCGCTTGTTTTCATTCCGTTTGTTTTATATAGGCATGAGAGACAGACATGCATTGAGAAATGAATTGCTGAACAAATAAGTTGCGTTGTCTCTCTGAAAAGATTAAATAATTTAATATGTGATTTTTCCCCATGCAAGGCTCTTCGTACTTAGTATAATTTATGTCCATTGCTGTGCAAACATGATAAAAAACGGGAAATGATTGGATTATTCCATCGTGGCCTACATGTTGGTTCCCCAAGCTTGACTCACCTGCACTTATTTTGACATATAGGACACCCTATAGAGAAATGATTCCTTGTGTATTCGATAAATATTGTTTTCGAGATTATTAACTGATCAACTTGAAGACAACTGGCGAGAGATCGTGCACATTTCTCAATGTATTTTCCGTTTATCTGAGCTTGACGAGATTGCCCTCGGAATAATTGGAAGGAGCAAGGAAGTCCTCTGTAAGAAATTAGCCAGAAATTTAATTGTTGTTCAACCTGTAAACGCTACACAAACTGGTGGCTTGCAGCCTGACGTATCCACCATATTAGGAGCCATTATTCTCCAATTGAAATAAGTGCGTTTTTTTCCGCCTCACTCAACGCTTCCTTGTCAATAAAAATAGTGTCAAACTGCAATTCCACTTGGTCAATGTACCTAGCTCTCGTTCACATTTCATAATGAAATGAAATAAACGATTTTAACTAACAAAATAAATAAAAATATAACTCAGTACTCACTGCAGTGAGTGACAGAGCGCATTTTCTCGTCGACGAAAAGGTGAAGTCACGGACGGACAGACAGACGGACAGACTGACAGACGGACGGGCGGACGGACGGACAGACGGACGGGCGGACGGACGGACGGACGGACGGACGGACATGGCGAGCACAATAGTGCATTTTTTTCTATAAATGAGAAAATGCGCCGGACATGCGAGCATAATCGTGCATTTTTTCCATAAATGAGAAAATGCGCTAAAAATAGAAATCAGAGTGCCGTTGCACTATCCTGGAAATAAAATTTCACACCAGCGTTTTATTTGTATTCCAACAGCTCGTGGAATGCTGTCCCATTTGCGATCCGTGCCTCAATTCTTCCACCTTTATTGCACTTCAGCCTACATTGGCAGCTGCGATGAGCCTCTGTTTCCATGCTTGACTCCTCAGATTACTTTAAAAAAAGTTGAGTGATCGTAAGTTCATCCGCCAATCATTGACGGCCACGCAAGCAAAATCCACCAATCAGAGACAAGAAAATAGAGCGTAAGTACTTACGTTCACATAGCGAATTTTGAAAGAGCGTGGCTGTCAATGAGGCTGTTCACAAATCGAGCGTCATGTTGAGCTTATATATCTATTTCTTCTTCAATGAAGTTGTCGCTGCAAAGCCTTCTGTTTTTTTTTAATCCGTAGTTCTGACAAGTTGAATATAACCTGATAATTTCAATATCAGAATCAAACAACTTTATTCCTCCGCGTAAGCGTAACACGAATGTTCTGGTCACGTTAGAGCCATATCTACATGCTGCACCTAACTCGCGCAGCTGCATCAGACAGTGAACGGATTTTTGTTTTATTTTAGTATTCTACGCAGAAGCATTGTAACACTAACTGCGAAAACCACGTAAATTGCACTAAATTCATACCTGAAACCACAACGTATGCAATCGGAATTGATGAATGCATGGCGTCTACGAGCACAAACAATTGCTGCTGGAAACGCCCCCGGCACACTCAGCTCTGCGCCTTAACCACAGCCGTGCTCTGCAGTGTCGCTTTCGTCTTATTTTCAAATTACCATAAGTATCTCATTGGTGAGTAGATGAAACTTTGAAGCTTGAAATAAAATTAAAATATCCTTCCGTTTGTCGCGCCTCATCAGCCATGTCTTCACACCTCATCAACCATGTACATTGTCCACCACATAATGATGAAAAACCCTTATATTATGGTTTTGAACCATGGGTATGGTTTTAAAACCATGAAAAATCCTTAATGGGTTACAACAACCGTGTACATTGTTAAAAAATAATGGGTTACAACACCGTTTAGGAATCACTGGAAACTTTTTTTTCATGCCCCCGTGTATACCAATTAAAGGCATCTTGAAAGTAGACTAACAAAGAACCCATATGCGGCCATTTAAACACATTTAACATCACTTCACACTAAAAACATTTATTGGCGCATGAAATAAATAGACTTCATAGGTCATAGCAACTAAGATACATGCTTTCATACTTCATAAGCGTTTGGGCGTTGCCAAGAAAAGATTTCTCTTCACCTACACCCGCTCTCGAAGGCAAAAAACATAGTCACCAAATTAATGGGGATTTCTCAGACTCGTGCCCAAATAATGAATCTCTCAGAAATATTTGTTTTCACCTGAAGTAACGCGTTAAAAAAACCGGTAACTTCTCGTCTGGCATGCGCACGAGCGTAGCAATTGAGGCCAGAGCCATGGCTTAATTTCCGCTGCAGAGGAGCTCGTAAATTAGCGTGCAGCCTATGCACTTATTAACGAATATAAAACACGTGTTCATTTTAAGATGCTTTTCAATCGGATCATGCAGGCGTTCTCGATCCACAGACTCGTATATGACCGTGATTTCGATCGGAAAAGTTGTGTTTGTATATGGAATTATTTGTGGTTTGTATGTTAGAGGAAACGCTCACACAACTCATACAAGCCCGGGTGCGCACACACAACTCATACAAGCCAGGGTGCGTACACACAACTCATACAAGCCAGGGTGCGTACACACAACTCATACAAGCCAGGATGCGTACACACAACTCATACAAGCCAGGGTGCGCACACACAACTCATACAAGCCAGGATGCGTACACACAACTCATACAAGTCAGGGTGCGTACACACAACTCATACAAGCCAGGGTGCGCACACACAACTCATACAAGCCAGGATGCGCACACACAATTCATACAAACCAGAGTGCGTACACACAACTCATACAAGTCAGGGCGCGTACACACAACTCATACAAGTCAGGGTGCGTACACACAACTCATACAAGCCAGAGTGCGTACACACAATTCATACAAGCCAGGGTGCGTACACACAACTCATACAAACCAGGGTGCGTACACACAACTCATACAAGCCAGGGTGCGTACACACAACTCATACAAGCCAGGGTGCGTACACACAACTCATACAAGTCAGGGTGCGTACACACAACTCATACAAGCCAGGGTGCGTACACACAACTCATACAAGTCAGGGTGCGCACACACAACTCATACAAGCCAGGATGCGCACACACAACTCATACAAGCCGAGGTGCGTATACACAACTCATACAAGTCAGGATGCGTGCACACAACTCATACAAGCCAGGGTGCGTTTACACAACTCATACAAGCCGAGGTGCGTATACACAACTCATACAAGCCAGGGTTCTTACACACAATTCATACAAGCGAGAGGCCCCCGCGTGTCTGCGGCGGCACATTCCACAAGGCAGTTTTTATACGCTACCGAAATCTCGCGCTTATCGAGCTTCGTTAAGACGTAGGAGCTGCATTACAAAAGCATTTGAGGCTTCGCACAAAAGCACTTCATATTTTTCTCGGTTCAGGTCCAGGAATAAAAACGCTGCCCGACAAGCCCCAGCATTCCAGACTGTCGAGATCAAGAGATTGGCTCTTTACTTGTGGGTCTGGAGCAAGATTCTTAGAAATATATACGACCCCTGATTTTCTAAAGGCCAATCATGATCCGTTTTCGAAAAAAATGCGGCGAGACGCAGCCTAAATGGTTGGTAATCATGAAACTTGCGCGCTATCTCTAGGAATTTGGCGAAGATGTCAAATTAGGCACCTCTGTCCCCAAACTTGGTTGTGAGGAGGTGAATCAAAGCCAATTATTTCTTAATTACTTTATTTTTTTAGAGATATCTCAATGAGCTAACTAAAGAAGCAATTATTGAGATGTTATGGTTCTATAATAGTAAACAGAGGACCTTTTTTCGCTTCATTTATAAATTCTACATCAAATAAATTTGATTCAGCATGCGGTATCTAGCAAACGATCGCCACAAGTCACATATGAATCGTAGCCTCCATAATATACGACGAGTTTAACATTATTCAGGTTCAGCTTCTCGTACTTCATGAACCTGTGGCCTATGCTCAAAGCAATGCAGCCTTTGCCTCCCTGCTCCAGCCGACACTCATCTCATTTTTTACACAGAATTTATGTATCTTTTGTTAACATTTTTTTTACTATTGAAGTTCATACGCTTTGTCTGGCAATATATTGTTCTGCTTAGAATGCCCTCAACCCCTCTAAATAAGGTACATCGCTTCTGAAGGAACTTATCAACGTTTACACCTCTGTTCAGTAGCGCAAACCTTGAAATGCTAATGTCGAGCGAAATTCGACATTGATCATATACCCAGATTGTAATGCGACTGCCAGCGACTGCAATTTACGGCTTCATTCCGCAACCTGATGATAGATCTGTCGAAGGGATTATCGGTTTGTACTGATGCGCCTTGTAAATTGTATTAACTGGACTTTAAACCATACTTTGGCAAGTTTTTTCAAGGGGCCATAATTTTGCTTTATCTCTGTACTTGGGACAGCGCACCTGTGATAGAATACGTTTGATGTTCTCTCAGGAAGCAATTTTTAAATGCTCGTTTCGACTCACAGTTACCATTTCAAAAGCTACTGAAAGCCTTCATACTTTTGAAATGAAGCAAAGTCGTTTACTACCGACTTTCATACACACGATAATCACGTTGAATAATCTCTTACATATAAATGAATCTATTATTTTATGTCAATTTGTGGCATCGGTATTAAGAGCTGCCACACCATCATTGGTGTCCTGATATCTCGCCTCGACGGCTACCTCATGCTGGTCCTGGCTAGCAGCTGTGACGTGGGACTATCATGAGCATATGTTCAATCTTAAAATGCATAGCAACTTACGGACCAGGCAATAAGTCCAGCAGCTAGCTCAGTCAATCGTCAGTTATGGAAAGATTGGGTTCCAAAGGCCGGATCCCAAGTGAATCAAGTCACGAAAAGTACAAGAACTGGCAACAGGCCATGGGCCTATTTTTTCAATGTCGACACTTCTATTCTATTCTATAAGGTCTAGATTTCGCGTCTAGGAGTCTCTAGAGGGTGTGTATGTTGGCCCTGGCTAGCAGATGAGACGTGGTGCTATCATAAGGTCTAGATTTCGCGTCTATGAGTCTCTATATAGAGGGCGTGTATGTTGGCCCTTGCTAGCAGATGAGACGTGGTGCTATCATAAGGTCTAGATCTTGCGTCCAGGAGTCTCTAGAGGGCGTGTATATGTTGGCTCTGGCTAGCAGATGAGACGTGGTGCTGTCATAAAGTCTAGATCTCGCGTCTAGGAGTCTCTAAATACCTGTACGTTGGCCCTGGCTAGCAGATGAGACGTGGTGCTGTCATAAGGTCTAGATCTCGCGTCTAAGAGTCTCTAGATACCTGTATGTTGGCCCTGGCTAGCAGATGAGACGTGGTGCTGTCATAAGGTCTAGATCTCGCGTCTAGGAGTCTCTAGATACCTGTATGTTGGCCCTGGCTAGCAGATGAGACGTGGTGCTGTCATAAGGTCTAGATCTCGCGTCTAGGAGTCTCTAGATACCTGTATGTTGGCCCTGGCTAGCAGATGAGACGTGGTGCTATCATAAGGTCTAGATCTCGCGTCCAGGAGTCTCTAGATGGCGTGTATATGCTGGCCCTTGCTAGCAGATGAGGCGTGGTGCTATCATAAGGTCTAGATCTCGCGTCCAGGAGTCTCTAGAGGGCTTGTATGTTGGACCGAGTGAGCAGATGAGGCTGACATAAGGTCTAGATCTCGTGAGTCTCTAATGCAGCGCCAGACAAGTTGGTTCCGCTACACCTATGCATTTATTTCTATTTTCGTTGTCTTGTAATTATGATTTTAAAGTGCTCAACGTGTGATAGAATGAATGAATGTTTTTATCAGAAGGTTTTTTCATTGATAATTTCAATCATTATTTCATTGTATGCATGTATTTGTGCTGCTGTGAGCATACACTAGCAGCACCATACTCGTGTTTTACACTACACTACAATCTACAGTTATACTACAGTTCCAAGATAGCATTTTACACTACAGTTCCATGATAGCATGTTACTCTACAGTTCCAAGATGGCATGATACACTACAATTCCAAGATAGCATGTTACACTACAGTTTCAAGATAACATGTTATAGACTTTTTTCTGAAATTAGTACGTTAAATAGCAGTTTCATGATAGTGCGTTAAAATACAGTTCAAAGTTGGGTTGTAATACACGAGTTCCAAGTTAGTATGTGAAACATAAATTTCTAGGTAGCATGTTGCAAATAAATTTCAAGTTGGTAGGTAACAAAAAAGGTTCAAGTTAGTATGTTGCAAATAAGTTTCAAGTTAGTAGGTTACAAAAAATAATTCAAGTTAGTATGTTGCAAATAAGTTTCAAGTTAGTAGATTACAAAAAATGGTTCAAGTTAGTATGTTGCAATTAAGTTTCAAGTTAGTAGGTTACAAAAATGGTTCGAGTTAGTATGTTGCAAATAAGTTGCAAGTTAGTAGGTTACAAAAGAGGTTCAAGTTAGTATGTTGCAAATAATTGAAAACTTAAAAGCAAAGAAAACTCCACAAAAATTCATAGTATCTTTAAAAAAACGTTTCGGAGTTTTCGGAGAAAACGTTTCGGAGAGCTGGACTCCGGAGTCCAGCTCCATCTGGAACACAGATAAATCAGTAATATAGTACAGTCAAGAATACAACAAAAAACCTAAGCTGTAAAAACCTACCTATTTACAATTTCATGCGGGTAAGAGCTAAAAGCTAAATTCAAACTAGGCCTCTGTTTAAAAATATACAATGATTCTAAAATGCGCAAATCAGAAACACCGGAACTGGAAGCTAAAACTTTGAAGTCACTGTCGGAAACTGGAACATCGCACTGCTCGTCGTGAGCCCGCACAGCTGAATAAGGGGGGAGCGACAGTAAGTTACCAGTTCTACAACGCCTGCCCCTATGTTCTGCGACCCTAGAATAAAGATTGCGAGACGTCATCCCTACGTACGCAGATGCACATCGTTCACAACTATATTTATAAACTAGGGACGCTCGCATATGCATAGGGAGAGTATCTTTGTACCTAAAAATAGAACCGATTTTAAAATGGTTTTGCACGATGTGCATCTGCGTACGTCGGGATGACGTCTCGCAATCTTTATTCTAGGGTCGCAGAACATAGGGGCAGGAGTTGTAGAACTGATAACTTACTGTCGCGCCCCCCTCATTCGGCTGTGTGGGCTCAAGCCGAACAGTGCGATGTTCCAGTTTCTGACAGTGACTTGACTGACTTCAAAGTTTTAGCTTCCAGTTCCGGTGTTTCTGATTTGCGCATTTTAGAATCATTGTAAATTTTTAAACAGAGGCCTAGTTTGAATTTAGCTTTTACCTCTTACCCGCTTGAAATTGTAAATTGATAGATTCTACAGCTTAGGTTTTTTGTTGTATTCTTGACTGTACTAATTACTGATTTATCTGTGTTCTAGAATTTTCGAACGGACGATGGAGCTGGACTCCGAAACGTTTTCTTTAAAGATACTATGAATTTTTGTGGAATTTTCTTTGCTTTTAAGTTTTTAGTGAATTTGCGATTCAAGCAAACGAGTGACCTTGTTGCAAATAAGTTTCAGGTTAATGTTACAAAAAAGTTTCAAGATAGTAGGTTACAAGAAGTTTCTCTCATCAACCGATCTATGAAGCACCTAGCAACACGCTTCATCGCTTAAACTAGAGCAACAAGTTCCCTACGCTCGAGAAAAGAATTAAACTAAGAAGGTAAGCACACGAGTACAAAAAGAGCCAGAATGAATTGCGAACACACCGAGCTATTCGAAGGTCACGCTATGTATTGGGAGGCGTGCGTGTTTTGGAGGTTCGTCTGGTACTCGGGGCTGACGTTATCTCTGATGTTAGTTCTTCTCATACTTGCTCCTGAGTCACTTTAAGCTGTTGTCTTCGTTGCAGGATAGACGTGACTTCTGGTCGCGTTGTTACTTTGTTTCCTGAAGTTGATTTTACCGTTAATCGCGATGCAACACTTGCTGCAGCAGCTATTGTAGTTACGGTCGCAGTTACAACACTTGCTGCAGCAGCTATTGTAGTTACGGGCGCAGTTACAACACTTGCTGCAGCAGCTATTGTAGTTACGCTCGCTGTTACAACACTTGCTGCAGCAGCTATTGTAGTTACGGGCGCAGTTGCCGTGTCTGCTGATGTTGTCCTTGTTGCCACCGTTGCTGACACTCACAATACGGAGCAAAAAATGAATGGCGAGACGCGCTCTTGACTGTTACTAAACCAGTTGCCGCCCTCAATCCATTCTCGCGTGTCCGGACACTCGCAGCTAATCAAGGCCCGCCAACGCCGCGGCCCGCGACGCTCTTTTTCATTCACAGAAAAACTCCTCGAGACGCGACGTTCACATCGCAGCTCCGGCTGACGCTACTAAAATACCGAGTGAGTGATGGAATTTAGAATATTTATATGCTTAAAACATATGCTAGCAGCACTATACTCGTGTTTTGTGCTGCTGCCATCACAGACTAGCAGCATCATACTCGTGTGATGTGCTGCTGCGAGCACACACTAGCAGCACTATACTTGTGTGATGTGTTGCTGCGAGCACACACTAGCAGCACTATACTCGTGTGATGTGCTGCTGCGAGCACACACTAGCAGCAATATACTTGTGTGATGTGTTGCTGCGAGCGCACACTAGCAGCACCATACTCGTGTTTTGTGCTGTTGTACACAAACTCGATGGACATTTCTAACTTTTTGCACGATTTTAATTTTCGCGAGCAACATTCGCGACGCAAAGTTGTCTCAATACAAAATTATTTCATAAAATGTAAAAAATTATTTCATAAATAAGCTTCGAGGACCAGACACCTAAAACGCTCCGACATTTGACTTTAAGCAACATTTAACTGAATATAAATAATCAACTGCAAAAAGATCATACAAAAAGGCACTTTTAATGTACGCGTGGCGCGATGCAGTCTGGCAACAGGCATATTCTGGGCACAGAACTGCAGTAAACTTGCCTCTTGTGAAGGTCACCTTCGGGCGATGAGGCGCAACACGCCTCTTGTATTTGGGACCTCTCTGTCTGGTGCCTCACCGCGGGGCCTCTCTGTCTGGTGCCTCACCGCAGGCTGCGGGGCCTTAGTGTACACGCGTCTAGTATTTGGGGCCTCTCTGTCTGGTGCCTCACCGCAGGCTGCGGGGCCTTAGTGTACACGGGTCTTGTATTTGGGGCCTCTCTGTCTGGTGCCTCACCGCAGGCTGCGGGGCCTTAGTGTACACGCGTCTTGTATTTGGGGCCTCTCTGTCTGGTGCCTCACCG
Organism: Hyalella azteca; assembly: GCF_000764305.2. Classification (NCBI taxonomy): domain Eukaryota; kingdom Metazoa; phylum Arthropoda; class Malacostraca; order Amphipoda; family Hyalellidae; genus Hyalella; species Hyalella azteca. Next base: position 33,895 of record NW_025942712.1, read on the forward strand.
CAGGCTCTGCAGGGGA
>NW_025942712.1:34061-57964 GCF_000764305.2 Hyalella azteca
GTAGCAGGCCAAGCGGTGCCTGAAATGAATGAGCAGTAGCAGGCCAAGCGGCCCCTGAAATGAATGAGCAGTAGCAGGCCAAGCGGCCCCTGAAATGAATGAGCAGTAGCAGGCCAAGCGGTGCCTGAAATGAATGAGCAGTAGCAGGCCAAGCGGCCCCTGAAATGAATGAGCTGTAGCAGGCCAAGCGGTGCCTGAAATGAATGAACAGTAGCAGGCCAAGCGGTGCCTGAAATGAATGAACAGTAGCAGGCCAAGCAGTGCCTGAAATGAATGAGCGCTCCATACATTTCATCAGGAATTCTGCGCTACCAAAGCCGAACAAGAACTCGGACCCTAGCCGTGCAGGCTGGCCGGCGCGGTATCCTGATGAATGCGTAATTTGTCACCAAACACCTAAAGTCGTTTTGATTAAACACAAAATACTAATAATTGCAGCAAATACAGGATAAACTTAGGATCATATAGTTGTTGAGAAGAGTGACAGTATTGAAAATTCCAACTTATGAGGTTTAAGCTATTGTAAAGAAATCAAAGAAGTGTGAGTTGCATTGAAATCAAGGAGCCTTTGCCGTGGCACGAGACCAGCAGCAGCCATCGTCAGAGACCTTGCGGCTGAGTGGCTACACAGAAAGGCTCTCAGACAGACATGAGTGTGTACTCGTCTGATGCATGTTGCTTATCTCTTGTACTTCTTCTTAAAGTTCCTCATGCAAGATTTACTCTAAAATATCTCCGGCGACTAACAATATATCGAGGTATCGTTTGTGATTGCAGTAATGTGAATAACTTTTGGGCCTGCGCCGGTTCTGTCTGGCTTTGTTTTTTTTTGTTCATTATTATAATCTTGTGCAACTCTGTTACGAGACAAAAACTAACTAGAATAGAAGTTCAAAACATTGACAGAATTAAAAGTCAACTCGGTTATCATATGAGTGAGAAAATGTTGTCGGAGCTCTTAAAATGATAAGGCAAGATTGAAAACAATAAGTAAATTGAGGAACTCTATATACACTCAATTGGTTTGCACGGGTATAACAACTGAACAATGCAAGTAAGTTCACGAAGACCTTAACCAATTATATAGTATTATATTCACTTCACGGACGGATTCACAAAATCAGCCCTGAAATATTCAGAAATCTTTGAATATACCAAAAATATCATGCAATTGATTTGAATTAATTGTCATCGCGAAACTACCAGACGTTATTTTTCAGGACTTTAAGCTCACAAATAATTTTTAAGAAAAAAAAATTGATAATCACACAGAAGCAATATAACACTAACAATACCAAGTGTTATTAGCTAGAAGCTAATTAACAAATTTACAGACGTACCAATTAAATGGCGTGATAAATGCATGTTACTCTTTTGTGAATAAAACTAACAACTTTTGCGGCTCAGAATTTCTCGCCGGCTTGCGTACGAGACGAGAATGTGCACACCACGCGCACGCGGTTCACGTGCACCCAGCACTAAAATGACATATCTACTCCTTGCACGTGCTTCAAATACGCTCCTCACGTGCACATTAGTCGATGTTAGCCCTCGCACAGATGTGGGCCTCACAGGAGAAGGTGGTCTCTGCAGCAACCAGACAGACGCTGCAGCTAACGAAGGTCCCACGACGTGAGCCGCCCCATAACACGAAGACGCCCCAGACTGCGTCGGCCGAGACACCACGCTAAAACCGATCGCTTGTTCCTGGGATACTAGATAAGACTTTGACCAACTAGTTTAGTGCCCGACCAAAAATTCTTAGCCCATTATCGACAGCCAATAACATGTGTCCTTTATAGCCAGCGAAAAGGCGCCCATGATTATAATAAGGTTCTGAGTCACAGAATACTGAAGTAGAGTCGCGTGTTCGAGGTTTTTGCCTGTGATAAGCAGAAGGTGATATTGTCTTAAATTGACTCAGCACAAATTGCGCCAGCATTCACCAAAGAGGCAACCTTTGTAATAAGTATATTGTGCTCGTAATAAACTCTACTTTGACGTCTACTATTGAAACGGTTTATTTGTAAATTATCTATTATTAACTATTAAAAGTGCGAGATGTCATATTCCTGTATTTTTATGCTTTTATTACTCATGCACTTGATTGAATATGAATTAACGAATATAGGAATACGAATTACGTAAAAAATTACAACGCCAGGCAATCGCAATTTTTCGCACTTCAGGTCACACAGGTAATCAATGACATTACAGACTAAGCGAAGCAATAAATTTAGTATTAGAAATAATTATTTTTTCTCTCAAAGAATGCCGTGCGCTTTACGTAAGAATCAAGTAAGAAGACAAAACGGAACCTGATGGTATGTATACCTATGGGTAGTAAAAGGTTAGGGGATGATACGATTCGGGGAACTGAATGTGACCCACCGACGTGCAGGAATTTCCCGTACGAGTAGAAAAAAGGCGCTCTCTAGGGGCCTTTTCCTAGAAATGCAGGAGGCGAGGCTTCAGAGGACCTACAGGTGGCAGACTCAGTTCACAAACTCGGCGCTATGAGAGGAGCTTGCCGCCATGTTGTGTTGCAGGGAACTCTACAATGAGAGAAGCTTGCCGCCATGTTATGTTGCAGGGACTCTACAATGAGAGGAGCTTGCCGCCATGTTGTGTTGCAGGGACTCTACAAAACACACACACACACACACACACACATACACACACATACACACACACAGACACACACACACACATACACACACACACACATACACACACACACACACACACAAACACACAAACACACACACACACAGAGGAGATATATACTTACATACTCACCTGTCCGCACACATATATACAGACCTTACACTCAAGATATATACACCTTACAAGACCAACAAACAGAGATATACACATAGACACACACACAAACACATTTATACACACACATACACCCAAACTCTCAACAACAGCTATACACAACCCTACACTCACACATACAAACGCAAATCTTCCGCGACACACATACAAACATATTTATACACACACATTCACCCACACTCTCAACAACAGCTATACACAACCCTACACTCACACACATACGCATTGTACTCGAACTCACTGACTGCGTACGTGAGCGTAAGCATGGCATTATTTACGTCAATGGCGGGACGTTAACAGGCATGAATGTAGCGCTGTCTCCTCCCTCTTAGCCTTGCGGGTACGGCGCTTCTACGACACATTCGAGGGTCATAGGGTGGTATAAGTCTGCCTTACATTACAAACACACACACTCTTTTGGCCTTCATATGTATGCCTTGAACGATGTTGCTTGCATGACGACACGAATTATAGCCGCACAGGTTTTATCATACATGTGTGAACCTTCTAGGATTCAGTTTGCTCAGAGTTATGTGTAATAAACTTAAAGCTTCTGATAAAATAAATCAAGAAGTATATAGAATAATATTTATTTACAGCTTTGAATTCTGTAACTTATTGTGGAAGTTCTCTTTAACTTCAGAAAGAACGTGCATTCAGATAATTGTATACTGATTATAAATGAACTTACAAAGAGACGATCGCCGCACTTGACGAGCCAGGCAGGACTCCGCTGGCTCACTACCAGAATACTGCGAGACTGATTACGTAACTATGTAGGTCAGTAATTAATATTAATATTAGTATAATTATTATACTAATATTAATAGTAATTATAGTATAATTATTATACTTATACTATATACTTACTATATATAATTATAGTAATAGTAATAGTATAATTATTATTATAATTAATAGTAATTAATATTTATTACTGTACATATGTTTAGCAAATGAACACTTTAATAATTGGATCGATTTAAATAAAATATACAGGCATAAGATTTTATTACGTCTCAGTGGAATTGCAAGCTTGCAAGAAGGTAGCAAATTTGGAAAATAGAAGAAATCAGTGAAGATTTGGACTCCTTATATAGATGGGGACAAACTAAACAATGGTGGCAGCCTTGACGTAGGAAACGTAGAAGCGAGTAGCAATGGTTATAACTTACAACTATAAACTGTCTACGTAGATGTACCATGCAGGAGAGCACGCGTTTCAGTAAATTAAATCAATAGTTGATTTTAGTGGTTAATTCTATTAAATCATTTGTATAATTTATGTGACAAAATCATGTTATCAATTAATTTGTCCAGAGAAGCATAAGGTAAACATAATTACGGAGCGTAAACAATAATTTAGAATTTCAGCAACGTTCGCATAAACGTAAAGATAACGAAGGAACGTAAAAAAACTAACAAACCGTTAATTCCCTCTTAATTTCGACGAAAAAACGTTCAATGAACGTTGCTTTACCGTTAGATGCATGATCGATGGGAGACGTGACTTGTCTGAACGCTAAAACATAATAAATCAATTCCTGCTATAGGTCAACCGACGGCCAACCCAACCAAAGATTAAATAGTTATAAGTGAATACAAACCACTTTAAATTTACGAGCAAGAAGAAAAATGTTAAATTGTGGGAAAAATTTCTCACAGAGCTTAATGGTGAGAAATAGGCTGGTGATCGTCGAGTGTGTGACGGTAATTTGTACTTGAGTATATTATCCTAAAAACTTTGATAAGAATATAATATTAGAAAAATAGGCGTTTACTCGTCGTATAGTTAATGACTGAACTCCTAACTCAACCCCGAATAGGAGCCAACAATAATTAGAGGTATTAGAGACATGAACAGCCATACGAAAAATCATAGTAATTCCATGGAGAGCTAAAAGAGGTTGACCGCATACATTTCTGCTGTAATAAAAAAAGTAGGCATGTAAATAATCAGAGCGATGGGCTATGAAAAGAGAAGGGCTTTCAAATTTATGAAAGAAATCTATCTTCGTCACACTCTTAGGAATGAGTCTAAATGAGCGAACTGTAGTTAGTCTCAAGCAGGTGCAATTTATGATCGATTTCATCGAATTTACAGTTAAATCAAATTAATTTTACTAACTTTTTACATTTGAACTTATTAAACGTTCTAAAAATTTGAATTTCTTACACAACACGGTTAGCTGTCGCGAGCTGTCTCAGCATGAGTGGGTGTAACAGAGTGGTAGAGAGGGTGTAACAGAGTGGTAGAGAGGGTATAACAGAGTGGTTAGAGAGGATGTAACAGAGGGGTTAGAGAGGGTGTAACAGAGTGGTAGAGAGGATGTAACAGAGTGGTAGAGTGGGTGTAACAGAGTGGTTAGAGTGGGTGTAACAGAGTGGTAGAGTGGGTGTAACAGAGTGGTAGAGAGGGTGTAACAGAGTGGTAGAGAGGGTGTAACAGAGTGGTAGAGTGGGTGTAAACACCACCACTCCTCCCGAGACCGAACGACTTGAAGTCTTGTCAAACAACTTCTTTGCCAAAAGTTATTCTATTTAAATGTCTGCGGTATTTACAGTTCACGTTTCATTAACTTCACCCAACCTCATAAAACCGCAAACGTTATGCGATTGAAACAAAAGATTTAGAAAACAATTCAATGATTAAGATGTGAAAAAAAATAATGATTCTATAGGCTTGCCTGTCATCGAATGCCAACGACTCTATGGAGGCCTTCGCTGGGGCGGCCTGAGAGAAGACTAATTAAGGCGATTCTTCAATTTCATACCACGATGATCGTAAAGAGTTGATGCTTGAGTATCGACTTCTTTTAAACCATTATAGCACCCAGTCATGTGCATTACTCATTTTTAGCGCATTTTCTCATTTATGGAAAAAATGCACTATTGTGCTCGCTATGTCCGTCCGTCCGTCTGTCTGTCTGTCTGTCTGTCTGTCCGTCCGTCTGTCCGTGAACTCAAGTTTTCGTCGACGAGAAAATGCGCTCTCTGTCACTCACTGCAGTGAGTATTGAGTTATATTTTTGTTATCTCCTACAGCCCTTTCCTTTTCTCCTTCCCCCATCTTTTGGCCACTTAGCGCCACCTCTTGTTCTTTTCCACATTTCCTTGTGGCATCGCACCGCCACTACTACTACCACCACCAACATGTGAAGGGAAGTGAATGAAAAGTTAAAGGTGGTACCAATAAATATATACTCCACGTTGCTTCAAGTTTGCATATCGGGAGCTGCCGTCTGCTGCTCAAATGGCCGATGCGGCTGAAAATTTCGATGTTGAAGCATAACCCGAAAACAGCGAAATTGAATAGGCGCAAGTAAATATTTCAACTGAGATAATATCATTTTGATTATAAGGATGTTTTTTAATTTTCTAATTACAAAAGTTTTGCGTGTTATGAAACCATAGCGCGTTTCATAACTACAGACTTGATTAAGCTAGCCTATAACTATGTTTCTGGCAGCTGCCTATATATACTTAATCGGTCCGTAACTCTTCGTTCCGTGCAAATTGGGCTGAGTCACTCCTGATCATGTAACTGCCCTAGTGTCCTACCAAATTATTTGTTCATTCAATATACACATAAATACGTTAATAAATTTTGAGATAGATTTCATTTAAGTTTATTTAGATTTGGTTATCTAGGAGTAATTCCCTCCATTAGAGTAGCTGTTTTTCAACCCGAATGTTTAACCATGTTATTAAGTTTGCATCATAAATTCAAATTCTATGCTTTTAAACCGAGCAATTTTGGAAATATTATCCCCTCAAAAGCTGGTTCGCTGCTTAAAAATAAATATTATTTAATATATCATAGCGTCAAAAATGTTGATGATTGTTAAAAAGTAAAAATACTTGTAATGAAAGAGTTCAAAAAACAATAAATATTTGTTTTATTGTAAACTCCTAATGTGAATGGACAATTCGTTGATTCGCTCAGCGATTGCGCAATCCAATTCCATGCGACACGTAAGCCTCGCGTCAATTCCAAATAAAGCAATAAAAAAATTCCTTCATGATGAAACACTGTTGAATTCTGGAAGAGATCTTTAGTGTATTAAAGAAGATATGTGGTCTTACTGACTCGTATGTTTGAGCCTGACATTAAATATGTTACTGGAGCCACTATGATTGTATAATGGAGACCCTCTAACGCCAATCATTCCTCAAATATAAATAATCAATAATAACGTAAAATTCACCTATACAAACTTCAATCTTGACCTCATAACGCATTTCAAAAAGCACTCTAAACTCTTTAAACTCTCAGGGATTATTATTTCGTAAGCTATAGAAGCGAGAAGTAGCGAGCTTACTTTTGACTCTTATATAGAAGAGGCCCACCGGAGACGCGAAGTGTCCATCTCCGAGCACTCGCACCTCGCCGAACTCATTGGCAACTCAAAATAAAACTATAGGAAAATTTGTCCGAATTTACCATTAGATTAGATTTGTCATTAGATTAGATTTGTCCGAATTTACCATTCTCAGTCAAAGTTTTTAGTTATTTACTGAAACACGTATTGCTTAAATAATTCGTGTTAATCAGTAAAATCTTGTTCAGTCTCCCTTCGAATTGGTAATAAACAGACAAATTTGAAGTTCACTGCGTACCTTTCAATTTTATTAAATAATTTATATAGACCATAAAGTATCTACAAAGCAATTATTTCTAGCCTCACGGTAACTATTATTTTCAACTAAAAACATCTAGAATTTTAGGAAAATTGCATTAAAATTACCTTTGAATTTGCAAAAGCAACATTGTATTTGAATTATATATGTAAATTAATTAAATTGTACTTAATTTACAACAATTCTCTTTAACTTCACTTCTTCTTTGTTTGTTTATTCGTTTGTTTGTCTGCTACAAATCTTATAATCGATATTTAACACACTTCTAACTGTCCAATCGATCTGAAAATTTGCATACTTGCGTAAAGTCGGAGACAAAGCATGACTCGATTGATGAAAAATTCGAAAAAATTTAAACATTTTTAATATTAAAAAATAAAATAAGAAATTCATTGTACATGTGTAACATTGGAGAAACTGGCCCCTTAGAAGTGTTGTCGTTAAAAAGTAATTTTTAAATGCATATTATTTGATTTAAGGCTAATTAAATTAAAATAATTCAACGTTGGCTCTACTTTTTAAGATGGCCTTGAATCTACGCATCGTTCCGATGACATGTACGCAGGATCGCAACCCCGAAACGATGTTAATAAGTCCTGTTTAATTGAGTACCCTATAAAGCTCACAATCGGTTAATTATAAAAATTCAGAGTTTCAGCAATGCGGTACTGAGCATACCGGCTGCCTTTCTGGCCGATCAGCTCCTCTTAAACGTGATTCAATCATGTAGAAAGTTTTAAATTCAGTCTCAACAATATAATTTTCTTCAAATACATTGCTCTGTATTCTGTGGCAATAACTGATCGCGTGCGCTTCCTTCCACGGAATAGCGTACGACAATTGTAATACTGTGAGCCAGACGTGCGACCTGACAGATATAAGGCTGGGATGCATCTTCCCGCGCTCAGTCAACAGATCCTTTTCACAGGAATAAAAGGGCGTATTTTTGGGGGAATAGTTCGATTCTTCCCTCGCTGCAATCAACAGGTTGCCTAACTTGCCTTCGCACAGTTTTCAGCGCGTGCTTGCTAAATATAATTAAAGTTTATGTAATAACCAATCGATTGTCCGATAGAGGCAATATTAATTTGATATTGTAAAAGACAACTAAAATTTCGGACCTTGTGTTATTATCTTTTTCTCGCCGGAAAAATACATTATTTTATATACAGAAATTTAAATCGCGGTGTCTGACGAATTAGGTTGTCTCTTTCAACATGACACAACGCGTGGTGTCACTTGTACCTCTGTTGCTATTGGCAACTATAGTTTGTGGCGATTACTGGAGCTCAAACGAAGATGTAGTGAACCATTTGGACGAGCCTCAAGATTCGTTGCTGCGCGAGGTGTCTTCAACCACACCTAACCCAGCGCACCGGGACGCCAACGCTACTTTATCTCCCATTGAATCCTTTGCTCTGTGAGTAACTGTTTGATGACTATAATGTTTTATTATTAATCCCATATTAAAGGAAATATCCAACAAATAGCAATTTTATATCTTAGTTTTATAGAAACTTATTTGAATATTACGCTGGAGTATTTTATTGGTAATATATCAGCTCGTCGTTAAGAAGGTAAAGAGCATTATACCTAGTTTTGAGAAATCTTGAGTGTGGTGCCTAATTTCCAGAAGCGTCCCTAGGTTTTTAGGACAGGGAAGGCTAAGCTGCCTAAAATTTAAGATCATATTCAAGTTGATAACTGGTTTTTATGTTAATTCATTTAAACTTATATTCAGGCTACATTTTAAGGAATTTATCATCTTGAAAAAAAATAATAATAATAATTTTTCTAGATAACATGAAATTATTTATGGAGCTTACGAACATATGAGGGGGTAGAAGCCCCCTGTCCCCTAGTAGGCGGGCCTAAGGCTAATGATTACATCCATATTATATCCCACTAGTAATTACAACCATAATATCATGAGAAGTATACTCAAAGTTACACAAATGACGCTTGTGGTGATTTTTGATGACATTTTGCACGATGCTCTTTACTCAATATTTACTCAAGTACGTAGTGGAACGCCAGTCCCGGGCCATAGCAATGTTGATTGCGATTTTCAGTAAAGTCTAATGTACATAGTACTTAGTACTCTCTCAGCAAAACTGAATTTTACGCATTAACGGAATAAAAAATACTATAAACAACGGTCATGTAAAGTTTTTCGGCAGCCGACGCTTAATTCCTGGGTACAAATTGTGCTTGAAGGGCGCTGCAGGTGAAGCTAAGACTGATATTTCTACTTATTCGGCAAATGGATTCAGTTCACTATTGCAACAACACCCGTTCTTGCAAGAATTGTCTCAAGCCAAGTTTATAGTATGCACAAAATACAAAGGAAACTTTCGAGTTGGCATTAGTTATGATAGCACTGCAGATACTAGTATTGTGCTTGCGATGAATTTATAGTGAAAGAATTCGGCATTTGGAACTGCTCACTCACAAATCACAATCAATCGAGTCGGAGTTGAATCTTTTACAATCCTTGGATCAAGTACAATGAAACATTGCAAGATAACTAAATATATGATTGATGTAAATTTGCAATATGAATTCCAAAAATATGATTGAAACACCGCGTTGGAAGTCGATGTAATTTTAGCCAGGAGAATTACAATGTTTTCACTACCCTGATGATAGCTTAAGAAATAATTTGTACAAATAACTCTACTTCATTAGCCCCCTTTATGTAAATATTTAAACCATTGTTGAACATTGAACCTAACTTCTTGCATTATTCAGCTCTTTTTGAGATATTTAACGTGGCTTTCGATCTAGTTTGTCTACGACTGCATAGTTGCCGCCAGGCTCTCACATGCATGAGCAAAAACGAGTCGGGATTTAAAGTTCACACACGCGTCAAGCTCTACGAGCAATTGGCATCGGTGTTGCCTTAGTTTAAGGTGATAGTACAACCTGCTCTGCTAATAAGAGCGGCTAGGCTCTTTAATATGATGCTGCATTTCGTGACGTCACGAAGACAGCGTTTGTCTCATTGGCTGGATGCAGGTGGTGGCCGCTGCTACATCGATAGTGAAGTCGCGCACGTCTGCAACGATCATCACTACAGGCGGCGGCTAGCGTTTGATCAGGTAGAGCTGGTCATTACAGATAAGCTCGTTTGGCTAGACTGTGTTTAGTGTCGGGCTTGCTTGCCAGACACAGCGCTGCTCTTGGCTCAAGCCGCTAATGAAAAAATTGTCTAGCGGCAAACCACAGTTGGTTCAGAATGATGCCAGACATAGTTGTACACGATGGTTGGTCTTACAAGCCGCTGTTGGGTGTTGAACTGGTAAAAAATGATTAATGGTATCTTATTACTTCTCTATTTCTCTATTACTACGCACATGTGAATGAAGCCAAGCGAAATCACGTGTCCCAGACGATGATCTAATGTTGGGTACTTCTGGATTAACGCAATAAAACACTACCTTAATTTCGTGTCTTTAAAGCATCGAAGTATTTTTTTACTACTATAAGGTAGTGAAAAACAAATCTATAACCAAAGTTGGAAATATTCGCAATAAAGTAATCATCAGCGAATTTGTCATTGTTACAAGTTGTTATTATTATTAAGTAAACAGGCTAGACGCTGTCTGCCATCAGACAGGATTGATACTGTTCATCATTCGTCAACAAAACATAAGATGGATCCTGAGCATCAGCCATCAGACGAACGCAGGCTAGACCCTGTTTATCATCTGTCAGGAATGCTAGACCCTGACAGACCCATCATTTGTCTGTGGACCAGACGTATAGACCACGCCGGCGGGATGGCGCTGTAAGGGGAAGCGGAGGCGAGGCGGCTCGTCGTCGTCTGCTACATGGCCAATAAGCGTAAGGAGCAGCGGCCTCGACTGCTGCTTGCTTGGGGTCATAAGGAACGAGTGCGTTCGTAGCTGAGATCAAGTCCACGTGTAAAGTCTCGGCGCCAATGCAGTGAGCTGCACCACAAAGGCTGCTGTTAGCCAATTGAACTATTTGGGTCAAGCTAGCCTTACTGAAAGTTATAGCAGGCCCTTCATCGGCCATCCATGTACTGCCTTAACAACGCAAGTTATTTTCTAATAAGGCTGCGTCATCACGCGTAACTTGCATGTCCGAAGCATAAAAGTAGTATGTATTGATATATATACGCGATGTAGTGACACAGTTGAGGGATCTTGTGGCACAATGTATCAAAATTCCTTCCCTGAGGATAGATCAATTGATACTGTTTGTAGAAGACTTTTATTGCTCTCGGCAAGCATTATTTCCTCTTCTAAATTAGTGGCAAAGCCGGATTTTTGGTCTTGAATTTAACCCACGCCGAATTACCTTTACGAATTGACTTATTTATCTTGATTTCTCCAGATATTTTCCAAGGCGTTGAGAGAAGTTGGAAATTATTAAATGGACTTGTGCTATTAATACAAACAAACAAACTGTAAAAATGTATGTTATTTTGAAATTTATCTTAATGGGCACAAGCTCGTCAGCAATTTACGTCTTTAGTCGCGAGGTAAATAAGCGATTAAACGATGGAAAATACTCGTCAACTCTTGCCAATGAACGATCGAACATGATTGTTTATTTTTCAGGAATAAATACGCTACTTACACTTATACTCGTATTAATTATGTAAATGTACTTTTGTAAGGAGTAATAGCCATTACATGCTAAATCATCGGATACTCGCTCAGTACGGCCATGACTTGCATGACAGGAAAATGGCTTTAGACTGCAGGCCGGCTTAGCTGTAAATCTTTCAAGAAAATTTCCTTGCTAACTTCTACGGCACAGCAACATGTTGAATTTAGCCCATAATATTGCATACAACTTTAGCTTTCTTATTATGTTTTAGCTTTCTTATTTATTGGACAACGATTTGCTTCGCTATGTATAAACTTTAATTAATGATCTTAAAGAACATCAAACTGCGATCTTGCATAACTGCTTTAATGTATCTAATTATGTTGCTAACAGCGTTTCCACACGCTTAATTTGTTACTACATAATTATAAATCAGTCGGTAATCTTGTATAACGGCGTTGCTATACACGTGATGTGCGTTATTGTAAGTATACCAGTCGGTCATCTTCCATAGCAGATTTACGACGCACTTATCGCTACTATACATAACCAAAGTTTCATACAAAACTGAATGACAATACGCATGACTTTCAATTGTCCGGGATTGATCAGTCAAGATCTTTGCTACAAGACAAGCGTTGCAATGTACAGCTAGTAAACCTGATTGTCGTTGCTACGAGTATGCTGCACCAGTCGCGGTCACTCGGGTGTGTCAAATACCGCTTATACGTACGAGTATTGTTAAATTGGTCTTAAATCAACTCGAATGTCAGAATGAAGCATTATTATTTTATAAACTACTGTCCTATGGTCAGGCCACGTGGTACCGATGCCAGGCGCTATAATAAGCGCCACCTGACTGGAGAAGGATTCGTTGATTAAGTGTGTGAGGGATAAGTAAGACAACATCTGTCCAGAGAACTTATCATGATACGGGGTGGCTTTATGTGAGAGATACGATACAGGTAAAGCTAAGACGTCGACCGTTAGGTCTGAGTAGCTCTAACGCTAGTTACATTGCGGCGTGCGTACTTGTCAGCTTTTCGAGGCCTTACTAAGGTTCCCATCTAGTACTTCTCATCTATCTTTATCACGTCTACTGAATATTACGCCTCAATCATAATGAATAGAATGAGACGCCTGATTGACACCAGACACCGACGTACCTCGATGTGGTACACTCACCTTAACCTAATTACTGTGGTGGAATGCAACTATGTTAGATATTGCAAGTTAATAAACCTGAAAAGATCGCTTATGAACGTGTAGCGGTTGTCATCTTGTCTACTGCATCTTATGAAAACTAATAAGCGGCCAAGCAGCGAGAACACGTTGTCTATATCGTTTCTTTGAAACACGCAAAGCAAATTTATCTAAATACGGCTCCAAATTTCTCATATTTAACTACTTTACTAGTGTTAATTTGAGTCATTCGAAAGCCAATTATCTAGATGTTCACATGGGCGTTCTATTCCTTTATTCTTATAGCGTAGAAAGAAGTCACTCTTCTCTTTCCTAAAGCAATACTGCCGTTCCGCGGCATCCTAAGTTCATTTCATTGTAACTTCAGAGCCGATGACCGAAAAAAATTATAAGGCTTTGTGCTCATGCGCTGAACCTAAGATCACTTTCGTAATGTTCCTAAGAGGTGCATTTACTGCTGTTGACTTGTTAAAAATTTGTTATTCATGTAAATCCCTATAAATTAGTTGTCAATTCATTTTATTCATATTAATCTTAATGAGTTCCAAAAGCCTGGAGGCTTGTTTTTTTAAAAGGTTTTTCCTTTAAATGTCCTGTTTTAGTGTACTCTTTTGAAATTATTGAATGATTCCGATAATGCTATGGTTTATTCATAAGGATATTATCTCAATGATATTCTCCTGCGATTTCTAATTAAATTCGCTTGATTTTTAATTTACGTCTTCTAATTTGAGACGTCTATTGAGAATATTTATGGATTCTCTATTTTTAATTATTGTTTACCTTGGATTATGAACTGCCTTTTTTCTCAAATCTCCTCATATTGTTTCTGGAATAATTTCAAAGGGACGATGCTAGACATCATTACCAAGTTCAAAAACTCGTGTCGTTTCAGTCATGTTATTGTATTCTCAGCAATTGTACGAAACAAATGAATACTTATATCCCCAGGAATCGTGAGCGTGCTATCCAGCAGCTGCTCGGCAAGGTGTTACGTGCGCTTGGTCCAGAGTTTGTGGCTCGACTGCCCGTTGCTCCTACGAACGCTACCCTCACGCCCCTCAACTCCGCCCTCAGAGTCGGCACTGGCACTTGTCCTGAGAGATACCGGGTGAGGGAAAAACATTAACAATAATATCACATGATGAAATAAGAATTATGTGAGTAGCAAGTAGAGATCGACAGCGAAAGGGAAGTGAAAAAGCCATTATAACTTGAGCTGATCAGTGTAAAGACGTGCAAATGTATGGTAAATAAGGAAAAGTAGTCATATGTACAGAGAGAGGTCGATTAATTCGTTAAATGTATGTTGAAAAATATAAACAGCTTGTGTTGGGGTCAATTCGTGGTTCATTTGGTTGTGTTCAATCGCAGTTTTAATTTGTGTGTAACGAGACAGTTAAACATCGAAATAATGCGCTTAAACAGAGCCTTCTTATCTCAATAATTTAAACTAGAAAATATTGAACGATTTGCCGTGAAATCAATGTAAGTAACGTTTCCAATCAGTCGCTGCTGGAATCGGAAAATGTCAGTAGCATCACACGTGCCCTTAAATTAACAAAAACTTAAAGCAGATCTAATAAGGAAACGGAGCCGCGTGAAAACTTTTGAGCATATCATAAGCAATTGTCGAGGCCTCTGTGACGCACTGAAGAGAATCTGCTTGCGATGCCAATGCACTAACCGCTATCGAAAGATAAAGCATTGATAAATCTCTCATTGTATTGTCCTAGATTCGTCTTGGGAGTAATTGTTCTACGTGAAGCCCTCGTCAAATAATCGACTTTTATGTAACCTTTTTATTTGCCAAAAATTTTAGTCGATCATTTTCCTTCTGATAATTCAATGACCGAGATTTTTAAATTTGGAACATATTTTTGCAGCGATGCTCGTCGCAAACATTCTACCCTTCATGCGAGGTGCCGCGTAACACAGACGAGCAGATGTGGCAGCAACGCTTCACGCTCTTCTTCAATATATCTTCTGAGATATCGTCCATCCGACGCAACAACGTCTTGAATGCAACCCTGCGTCTCTACAAACTCAGGATCGCGCTCATCGAGCCCACGACTTTCATTGTTAAACTTCACGTCTTCACCAAGAGTCTGAAGCGCAACAGGGGTGAGGAAGTCACCGTGATACATTCATTTTCTGTTAATCTTAATCATGACCTCATTTGTTGCAGTTATAATGGTGAAAATAAAGTTAGTTTCATGGCTTTTGTCTGGGTCGGATGCTCTAGATTTCTTTGATGTCTTTCTAAACATCATGAAGGTTTTTTTCAGTATTTACTGCTAAACTTGTTGTGTCTTGTGTTCACCATATACGTTTTGGATCTATATTTTTGTTTCACTTACATTTCTTGCTAACTCGATGCATCCTGTGTTAAGCGTGGTGCAAATTTCTTTTCGCACATCCACGAAGTGTGTATATTGTCTAAACATACCCATCGTTACTCCTCAAAACCATCAATAGTTATTTTCGTGCCGATGAAACTTACCTTTCCGTACGTCAACGTACAGAGCGCAGCAGGGTGGTAGCGTCGACGCAGCTATCGAGCGACTACGAAGGCTGGGTGTTCCTGAACGTATCGTCATTCGTGCAACGTCTCAAGAACCGCAACAACCACGGCTTCAAGATATCCATTCAGAACGAGAAGAATGTGCCATGGAATATCCCTAACTTCTTCGTTAAAATGGACTGTAAAGCATCTAATGAGAGTGAGTTAACACAGATCTAGTGTCGTATTAATAGTACAAAATCATGACTTTTTCGCCACGATTGACAGCTCGTATTAAAAAATGACAGTTTTAATGCCTTAAAGGTACAAAAAATAAACAAACATTATCCATTAAGCCTCGTATGAGCCATTGTTCTCTTATCTGATAGATCGAATATTACCTTGATACATTAAACTATTCACTATTCTGCGGGTAGAGAATCATGAAACTTTGAAGCGCCTATAATTAATTTCCTATGTTTTAATCTCATTTCGATCCATAATAAATTTTCAAAATTAATAATTTTTCATCATATAGACGCAGCGAATCTGACTACGAGTTCTGGCAGTGTGGTTCACTGCCCGCTGATGCTATATTCTGAAAATTATCTTGAACGCTTGCCGCGATGTTTATCACTCCGGTGAACAAAGTTGTTATTGAGTATCAAGGGATAAAAGAATATTCTGATCGATCGTGATATCGATTAGTTTATTTATGATGTTTTTTCCTGGTCAGGTCTGATCCCACTGCCGTTTGAAGTGCAGCTTGACGACAACACGCAACGATACCCCGCTCTCAACATTCGTTCAGGCACGCAAGAGGTCGAGACTGATAACGATTATCTTAATGCCGCCGATAATTTTTCTGGTAATCTTCCTCCTCATCAAGATATGCATCTAGGACAAGATGAAGAAATGGGTAACCACCAAGCGATCGGAAACTCGTTCAGTCAAAGTCATATCGGCAGAATTCAGTTAGAAGGACAGCAAAAATTAGACCGGATGCTCAACCCCCACCTCTATTCCTCAGTTGAGCATCACCAGAGAGACGGAAATCGGATGATCATTGGTGACTCGCAAGATTACGACACCATAAGTCACAGTGAGAATGAATCGCTCCCAGACGACAGCGATCTTAGTTACGGCTACCACGACTCTGCAGGCGCCGGCGAAACTGAGCACGACATCTACAGCGATCCGCAGCTCCGGTACAAAAAGCAAGCTCCGTTGTTCCCCGCGCACAGACATGAAAATGACCAGCAATATGATATGCAAGGTGAACATCAGCAAGACAGTCAATACCATTATGATGATGGTGTATATGACATTTATGATGACCCCTTCCATTCAGAAGTCGATGCTAGCTCTGGTATAAGTATGAATAGAAATTTGACAATATCTAACGATAATTCTACTTCAGAGGGAAATACTTCAAACAGTCTATACCTTCGAAGAGAGAACGACTATAGCAACGAACGTAAAGCTCCTCACTTCGAAGAAGACTCTGATGCTGCACAGCATCATTTGTTGGACTCCGCTGAACACCACAGATCGTTTCCGCGTTCCGAAAACCACTTCGGGACCAGGAATTTTAACCACTCTTATCGCAGGTCTAATCGCCGTCACCACCACCACCACCAACCACACCACAGCCACCCTCACCGCCATCATCCCCGCGCCTATGCTTCAACACACCGTCGCCACAGACCACACACCCAAAACCAGAGCGACCATTTGGTCGAAGAAGCTCTTCCTCAAATCCCCATCACTGATGAGATGGTAGTGACCACGGTCTTGCCGCAGTGAACCGCAGTCTTCTGAACGAATGAAGTATGCAACCCATCCTGTAACTACCTCTTATTTGTTATCGCTAAGACCACTTAGTCCATAGAGCCGAAGTGCAAATGAGTATTTATTGTTTAACTTCTCAGTCTATAAGTTGTTATAAGGAGCTTGTGGCTATGAGAAGCTAACAACGTCTTCCGTAAACTATTGTTTTAAGATTGTTGAATGATTTATATGGCCGAGAGCTCTAACGATTATTTTAACTTGGCATTATAGGTAGGATTTTAGTGAATCACACTATTTATAGGAATTGTGTTAAGAATCTATTGCTGCCACGCATATCATATTTGCCTTTTTACGGTAGGAACTTCTATCCACACTTTACACCAAAGTTTGGTCAAGAGATTTACGAATATCTCGTCTATTCACGATTGAGAGATGCAAACGTCATTAACTGTAACTTGATATGTTTTAGTCTCCTGCCTCTGCTCCGATCTTGCAGCGTTTTCGTCGATGCACTGCAACAAATTCTACTTCCCGAGAAAGTTCGGCTGTAAACCATAGAAGTTGCACTTATTGATCTGTTTTAGAATGCGCTTACTTGTTTCCTAAAATTACGCGTCTTAAGAGGATGAATTAGTCGGTTGCTATAATGCGTCGAAAGGATAAACGCTCTAAATGATCAATATTATGTGTGCCATTCTGGCTGAAGATTGCATGGCGAAGTACTTTGCCTTAAATGGTACATGAGGCTCGGGTGAAGCCGTGAAAGAGGCTATATAGCGCGTAAATTTTGTCATCTTCTTTTCAGTAGTGCAATGTTAACTTAGCTCTATACTTCCTTGCACTCCGCGTCACTACATGTTCAATGTGTTTAGAAAACTCAATTACAATATGAGTAATCAACTTTTTGAGGGTTAAGTGCTTTCCGAAAAAATTTTTTCCGTTGTTGCGCTACTGGATAAGTTTAAAATAAGTTTTTAATTCTAAGATTTTCGCTTGCAATTCCAACAAGTCATATTGTACACGTTAATGTATTTTTCATCAAAAAATTGAGCAGTAGTCGTGGGCAACATCAGTGAGGCGTAATTGAAAGGTTGTGCTAGCATAAGCATCTCGTTTACCCTTTGCATTAGGACGATCATTCCATCACCAAACTAAGAGTTCTTACTTTTTCTCTTAGTTTCGATATCCAATAGTCTTCTTTCATTCTTTCAAATTGTTTGTGTGAAAATTATATGGATGTTTCGTTTGAAAATGATCAACATTTCGCTGTTGATGGTACAGATGGACTAACATCAGATCTTTGAACCCATGTATGGCCCTCCTATTACTTACCCAAGTCAGTTACTGACCGTCCTATGTTGCCAGGTGTTCGTCTTTGCACCTAACATTATAGGTTAGGTGAAGGCCGAATTGTGGTCATATTTTTCGATCAATGAAGTCACAGATTACGTCATATTATTCATTTAATGATACACTAATTGACATCAATTTATTAAAATTGATTTTTTTATCTAATTTGACATATTTGTTATTGTATTATGCTCTGACAACCTTTAAATAAGTTAGCTTTTTAAAAGCGTTTGCTGGCAAGCACTATGTTCAATGTGAACATCAACAGTTGCGTCTCTGTATTTTAAAAGCATTTTGGCATCGCATTTGAAGCTTATCGTTCAAGGAGGCCATCCATTAATATTGTCTTCTTTCACTTCGGTAGTTTTCATGAAAATTATTTCTAATAATCTTATAAATAATCTATGTAGAACTACGGATGTCGGTAAGCTGGCTCCACACGGTGCATCATCGAATTCATTGCTTGGACAGAACTTCTCATGAAGTATAACAACGATTCTAGTCTTCCAATGTGCATGACATATATGTATGATATTCGTTTTATATATAAATTATTTCAAAACTTAAGTGGCGCAGATATGTAAATTCGATCGTATTGATCAAGATTGCTGTTTCACTTCAAATTTATAAGGTGTTTTAAAACAAGCTCTGTTATAATGAAGCAACCTTTCCTTCATTCAGAAGTTCAAATTTATTCCTGCGCCTATCGCTTACCAGCGCCGCTTCTGACCATATACTCCAGCTAGCTGCATTTTTTAGTTCATATAACTTGTAGCCTTGAGCATGGACAGAATTATAAAACGCTTTCCCCTCATGTTCTTGTGAACTATATTCTTATAGATCAGCGAGTTGCAGGAGGAATGCCGCTCACCTTGTATGAGCAAATGTTTTGTTTAGGCCAGCAATAACCCACCGTAATCTTTTTGTAGACGGAAGTCCAAGGAATGTATGTAGCTTAATTCAATGTTTATTATTGCCATTTATAATAAGTTATATATTAGAAAGAAGAATTGCTTAATGTCACCACTGTACTGACTGTAGTGTCCCTACACTTGAACCTATCGCCTGAATTGATCAGAAATGCATTTTGTAGTCTTTCAGCGATAAAAATGAATTTCAATGCTGTTCTAATATAAAAAAATTACTTTTTACTTACGTTTGAAAAGATGGCTGTATCGCTTCTTATGGAGTGTGAGCTTAAAACAACCATGAGATTCGCATGTCGTCGACGGTGACAAAATACGATGTAACATCGACAATTACTCTTCTATGCTATGAATGAAGCCTAAAATGTTTACCAAGAGATTCAATCAAGATGAATACATAAGGCAGGGCTTTGCTATTAATAAATGTTATTTGTAACTTTTATTATTATTGATAACCTGCTCAATTTATTAAAGATTTTTATCGGTTTTGGGTACGTGTAATGTTAATATGATTGAAAAAAAGTCAATACTTATTTCGTAGAATTAATTCTCCTACTAAATTTCGAGGAAAACGCCTCTGATTAGGTAGACGAGTGGTTGGAAACACCAAGATAGATGCAGTGAGTTGTGGGTTCAAGCTGGAATTGGAATTGGGCGCGTGCTGCCCTCCGGTCAAGACCTTTAGATCGGTCATTCACGCTGTATAAAAGCTCTTTTACTAGTTTAAAAATATTAAAAAATCGCGTCACCCTCAGCAGTTAACACAAAGTTTAAGTAACAAGTATTTACAACAATCCTAAAAAAATAAAACATTCACTCGTGCATGTCAATATCCTAAAAGCAAAACAGAAACAATGTACTAAGGTCATTCGGCACGGTCACATTGCCCTCCCACCCTTCCCTTTCTCAGCCCTCCACTCCTCAAGGCCCCACTCCGTCGGTGCGAAATAGATTAAGCTGATCTGAAGCGCTTGAAATCTTTCCCCTTACTGCTACTACCTAAGACCCCACTCATATTATCCTCCACCTTTCCCTAAACCTCGACACTTTTTCCAAATATCTCTTTACACTCTCAAGTATAGCGACAGTTGCTCCTTCAGACAGACCCACAATCATTGCCATTCACTCTTCGCTTGTTCTCTCATACCCCACTTCGTTAGTCTCACATCCCTCATTCAGAATCACCCCCATCATAAACTGACGCTCTCAATCATACGCCCCACATTCCATCAACAAGTGCTTCGCAGTTTCCTTCACATCCCCATCACACGTAAAACATTTATCTTCCCTCCTCTCATTCCTCCTGCATGGACGTCCATTCACACCTAGAGCCCCTGCCCTCACACAAAACAGAAGGTCCCCACCTCTACTACCATAATACATTCATAATTTCTTTTCGCTTTCATCTCATACAATTTTAAAGGGCCCTTTCCCTCCATTCCATGCTTCCACCTCTTCAGCCCATAATCTTTCACTCGCTTATTTATTTCTCTTTTACACTCATTTTCTATTTAATCCCACTCTATCCCAATCGCACTCCGTACTGACACCTCCCATTCGTCATTTGGCCTAAGAGGGCCTTGGCGCACCCATGCTTCATGCATACCACACTTACCATTGCACGGAGCTACAGTGGCTAACCTGTGAGAATTTCTGGCCAAAAACAATTGTGAGTTCAAAGCCCAAAGTGGTGTAAAAAAATGTTATGCCCATAATTGTAAACAGACCAAACTCGGACTAATTTTCAACTCTCACGCATTATAGTTTCCATTTGGATTATTATAATTACGATTAACTTTTTAAAGTCCTAAGTCAAATTGTTTATATTCTATATATGATAGCCCAAACTTGCGTGCAGATAGACCTGTGAAATATAAATTTGTGGAATGTTTGAGGCCTCTCCTGAAGCCTGTTCATCTCTCCACAGGCACGAATCTAATTTAAATATAAATGTTTGTTTGACACATTTTTGTCTGTTTGATCAAACGTGTTGATTGAGCCAGATCTGAATCATGATTGAACTATACTATCATAACATGGTCATCTGTGAACACTGCGAGGATTTCATTTGCATCAGTTGCGCGAAGCTGAGCTCTGAAGAATATTCTTTCCTACAGAAAACAGAGTATTTTCACTGGTTCTGTAGCGACTGCGAGAAACAGACTATCCGTGCCAGGAAAAGCGAGAAGCAGATGGAAGAGAATTGGTTCGCTCTGTTCGCAGCATTTCGAGCTGAAATGGAAAACAATTATCGGAAAGAGATGAAAATGTTGAGTAATTTAGTTGGCTCTTTGAGTAATGAAGTGAGCTCGTTGCGCAAAGAGCTGATCGAAGAGAGAGCTCAACGGAAAAATACAGAAAACTTGGAAAAGATGGAACTGAAGAATCACAACGTGGACATAGCCGAAATTGCTAGCGAAAGCTCCCGCGAATTACTAGACAGAGAACGAAGAAAGTGCAACCTTGTTTGGTTCGGCATTCCCGAAAGCACCGCATCTGAGACGAACGAACGTGTGATGGCTGACAGTAAGTATGTGTCAGACTGTTGTAGTAAAGCACTAAGCACACCGGTTGATATTGCATCGTGCAAGAGGCTGCGCTCCAAGAATGCTGCTATTAACGCATGCAGACCTCTATTGGTTACTGTGAAGGAGCCGGCAAAGGTTTGGAGCGTGCTGAAAGCAGCGAAAAAATTAAGAGAAACTTTTGAATTCAAGTCTGTTTTTGTGAAAAGGATTCCACCCCTTTAGAGAGGGCGGAATTCCACAAGAAATGGCAGGAGCTAAACAGACGCAGAAACACGGAAAATCATGTCAACACCATTCAAGATCGAACGAGGACTCCGAGTTAGGCAGGCAGATTGAGTTAGGCAGGATTTTGATGATTAATGATAAAGAGCCAATTAATTAAAGTGATAAATTAAAGTAATTAAAGTGATTGAAGTGATTAATTAAAGTGATTTAAGTGATTAATTAAAGTGATTAACAATTATAACTCAAAACTCGGTCATGGAGCCGCATTGGACTGGTCTTCAGAGGCCCCCGCAAATTTGAAAAAAAGAACGAGGACTCCGACCGCTCGCCGACAGTCGCGGGAGATTGAAGACAATTTAATTGTGGAAATCATGTATATAAATCCAGTTCTGTAAATAAAGTGAAACGTTTATTCATACATCAAGATGGAAGTGCACAAAAA
This sequence comes from Hyalella azteca, assembly GCF_000764305.2. Lineage (NCBI taxonomy): Eukaryota > Metazoa > Arthropoda > Malacostraca > Amphipoda > Hyalellidae > Hyalella > Hyalella azteca. The sequence goes on from NW_025942712.1 coordinate 57,093, forward strand.
GTTTTGAAATGTTTCTACACGAACTCTGATTCCGTTTTGAACAAAAGAAATGAACTGTTAACTGTGATCGGAAACGAGTGTATAGACATTATTTGTATTACAGAGACACTCCCCAAAAATCACGGGAGGAAAATTTTACCAGTTGAATTTCAGTTGCCAGGTTTTGATTGCTTTCATAATTTAAACGAAGAGCAGTGTAGTAGAGGTGTAGCTCTGTGGGTTAGAACCTTTTATGGGGCCCAGCAAGTGAAGTTATCAGCAGAGCACCAGTCAGCTAGAGAATCAGTGTGGTGTGAGCTTTCTTTAAAAAACAGGGATAGCCTCCTTATAGGTGTCCTGTATAAATCATTCAACAGTTCCTCTGATAACGGTAAAGTACAGTCTTCTACCAAGCATGACTTTCAGCAGGTCGCATATACGTTAATCGTTGGTGACTTTAACCATCCAGAAATTGACTGGGCACATGAATCCTCTCCAAGGGATGGGAATCACCCTTCATCCTTGTTCATGGAGTCTGTGAGAAGAATTTTTATACCAGCACATCACAAAGCCAACCCATTTTAGAGGTAATCAGACTCCAAATACTCTAGACCTAGTGCATGTTTAATAGTGAAGAATCAATGGTAGAAGAGCTTCGCCACGAGGCTCCGTTGGGCAAAAGTCACCACCAGTCATTGTTTTTCAGTATTAAGTGCTATACAGAAAAGACGCCTCGGAAGCGTGAACGTTTCAACTTTGCGAAAGGCGACTATGTTAAACTTCGTGAATCAGTGAGTGCAGCGAACATTTCGGACTGTATCATGAACATGAATGTGGCGGAGTCTTGGTCATTCATCAAGAACACGGTTATGTCTGCAGTTGATGCGTGTATA